>NC_058085.1:113644201-113944201 GCF_014858855.1 Bufo gargarizans
CTTCCGCATGGGGTCTGGAGGCCAATCTGTCCTTAAGATGGGCCATCAATGTTACAGTCAAGGCAAACCCTTTAAATTGCTCTTCCTCTTTCCCCCAGTTTCTAGATACCATGAAAACTGCATTACAACAATGACTTGGGAGTGTAACCATCTGAATCTTTTCCAGCGACCCACCTATGTAATCTCATCAAGAGGGTCAGCGTGCAGTCCACCTTCTGGAAGTTTATCTTAAACCCTTTGATTGTTGTCCTCCTCGGCACCAGATTGATTATGTCGGAGGCATTCTGCAGAGAGGATGACTAGCCACCCTGCAGTGGAAGCCGACCATGAATCTGAAGCTCAGAGCAAAGACCACAGTCTGGGCAGTGATAAACCTGAGGAGCACATGGATCACACCTATTCCGTGGCGTGTGACATCAAAGAACGTGACATCCCTTATTCCGCTCTGAGTCCTGATACCATTGTGCTAAGAAGGAAAATCCGGCGCTTACATCGACGGGCACAAAGGCAAAAGCATAAGATTAAATGCATGAAGCAACTGATTAAACAACTAAAGGCCTCCACTTAATGGACTGTACGTGTACAGATGTGTGGTAGTTAGTGATCATGGGGACGGCCATTTTTCTGGACTTCTTGTTCGTAATCCCATTGAAGAATACTGCAGTCGCCCTCATCACTGCCAGAAAAGTGAGATAAGATTGAAAAATACAGTGCAAGACTGCGGACAGTAGCTATATGCTGGTAAAATAAATGCTTACTGTTGAAATGAAGACTGACTTGTAGGTACATAAACCGTACATGTCCAGGTGAAGCAGAGGGTAGGGGGCGCCACTGGACAGACTGTACCAATGTCTGTTATTAGACAGGAGGAAGCTGGCTCTCTACTGCCACCTATTGGATGGTTATCCTACAAGTCAGTGTCTGGCCCTTTAACCAGGCCTTGAAACAGTGACTTGGATGTTTGCCAATTTATTATTCAAGGCCTGTTTAAAGGGCCAGACGTTTAATTCTAGGGCAGGGATCAGCAACCTCCGGCACTCCAGCTGTTGTGAAACTACGATTCCCAGCATGCTCCATTCATTTCTATGAGAGTTCTTAGAAGAACAGAACAAGTATCCTGCTGGGAGTTGTAGTTCCACAACAGCTGGAGTGCCGGAGGTTGCCTACCCCTGTTCTAGGGTAACGCTACAACGGTTGGCACTAGACAGCCAGCGTCTATCCTCTCGGATAGGAGTTCACGTACATTTCCGTTTCCAGGCAGCATTTTCTGGTCTATTGGACTCCCTTCATTAACTTGGCGGCCTTAACTTACCAAGACATCCATTATGATCTTGCTGTGGCTTTTTATATAGATATGAACGCTTGTAGTAATAGGCCTAAAGCCTGAGGCTGCACTACTGGATGATTTGATTGGCAATATGTTAACATGTATGCATCTTTTTTATATTTATAAATAAATGTATTAGACATGAAGATAACATGAATCTGATGTACTTAGTTAATTACTGAATGATCGAAAGCTAGGTGCATCGCCCCATAAATATGAATGCTCACATCACCTAGGTGGCTTATTTCACCGTCTAGTGGAGGTGCTGATACACCACCGCCAGGCCCAGCTCTGTTCTAAGAGGAAAAAAGAAAGTAATTGGATCAGTGAACATGGCGCCAACATCAGGAGCATAGATCCAGTTTTGTCGGCACGTGTCTGATAAGTATGGCCATCTTAATTTGTTGTATTCTTTCAAATAAATCTTCCCTAAATCGGTATATTCTAAGAACAACCATCAGGGGGCGCACACACCAAGGGGATGCCTTCTGTAGACCTGTATAATGTGTGCTCATGAACTGTCCATGTGCCAAGAAGGGAAGAAAATGAGCTCATAACAAGCTCTGCCTCTAGATGTAAGGCAGCTATCCTTTAACCCTTGGGATACCAGAGGTTTTTTTTTTTTGTTTTTTTTTCATTTTTCATTTTCATTTTTCTTCTCTGACTTCCTGGAGTCATAACATTTTTATTTTTCCGCTCACATACCCATATGAGGGCTTGTTTTTTGTGGGACAAGTTGTACTTTCTAATGCTACCATTTAACATTGCATATAATTTAGTTGGGAGTGGGGGAAAAAATTCGAAATAGGATGGAATTGGAAAAAAAAATGCAATTCCTCCAGTTTTACGGGTTTTGTCCCTACGGCGCTCCCTTTGCGGCAGAACTTACCTGTGCCCTTCATTCTCTGGGTCAGAACGATTACAATGATACCACATATGTATAGGTTTTATATGTTTAAATACTGAAAAAAATAAATTAAAACTGGGGAATTTTTTTTTTTATATATCACCAGATTTTGACATCACCCATAACTTTTTTTTATTTTTTATAGTGTATGTCTACTGAGGTGTGTTGGGGCTCATTTTTTGTGAGACGATCTGTAATTTTTATTGATACCATTTAGGAGTGTCTTTTTTTTTTTATAACATTTTATTTAAAAAATTTGGGTAAGAAAAGCAATGAAAAAATTACAAATTGTCCATTTTGATACTTTTTTTCTGTTATGCCATTCGTCGTATTGGAAAATAATTTTTATATTTTAATAGTACAGGCGTTTTTGGATGCGGTGATGCCCATGATGTTTATATTTTTTATTATTTATGTATTCTAAGGAAGGGGAGGTGATTTTTTTATATTAAAGGCTGTAATGTCCACGATCGGCATTTCGGGATGATTACCCCTCATCAGTGCAGAGCAGAGAGTACTGGCTTAACTGGGTGAGAGGCCTTGGATTTGGGGGGGTACTATCTGCCCTTGGGGAGCGCGCCTTAATTGGTGTGAGGAGACTTGTAGGCCTATCATGCTCCTCTGGAATTCTGGGAAGCTCTTAACAAGCTCTGCCTCTGATGCCACCAGATGTAAGGCAGATATGGCACCACATTTACTTTTGAATTGTCTTCACAAATTGAATCCTAATCCCCAAATTATAATGTGCCTACCACCATTCCAGGCATCCATCATCATAATACAGACCACAGTTTAATTGTGGACTAGGAGTTTTCATGAGGGGCTCTGCATATGAAATGTATTTTAACATCTGAAGTCTCCTGAGTAGTCCATGAACGTGCCATAGAGAGGTGATGGTTCTGCACAGGATTAAAGTCAACCACCAGGACAGATTTCATTACAAAGTAAATCAATGTGTATGTAAGATGACTATATAAAAGTTACTAATGTAGCATGTGTTAATATTCTTTGACGTTTTCTATAGTTCATAAGCCATGTCCTCTTGTTGGGCAAATCTTCCGTACTGTCCGCATAGAGGTCTTGTCCATAAGATGGCCGCTGATGGAGGGTCATGTGACCAGACGCATCACCCGGCCTTCTTCATTCGCACACACTGCACCTGCACTAAACTCCCAACCCCATTAAAATCATTGGTGGCAGTGGCCACAGGGTACTCTCCCCTCCCCCTCGTTGGTGGTGCAGTGGCAGCTTCTGATCGGAGCCCCAGCAGTGTAAGCCTGGGACTCCGATCGGTTACCATGGCAGCCAGGACGCTACAGAAGCCCTGGTTGCCATGGTAACATCCCTGATGCTGTGTGCACAAAGCACAGGGCAGCAGGGACAGTGTGAGGTCCTATTCACCCTGATAGAGCTCTAGCCTCTAAGGGTGGAAATAGTTATTAAGGCTATTTTCACACTAGCGCTCGATCGGATCCGTTCTGAACGGATCCGATCATATTAATGCAGACGGAGGCTCCGTTCAGTACGGATCCGTCTGCATTAATAACTTCGAAAAATTTCTAAGTGCGCAAGATGCCTGAGCGGATCCGTTCAGACTTTCAATGTAAAGTCAATAGGGGACGGATCCGCTTGAAGATTGAGCCATATGGTGTCATCTTCAAGCGGATCCGTTCCCATTGACTTACATTGTAAGTCTGAACGGATCCGCACGCCACCGCACGGCCAGGCGGACAGCTGAACGCTGCAAGCAGCGTTCAGCTGTCCGCCTGGCCGTGCGGAGGCGAGCGGAGCGGAGGCTGAACGCCGCCAGACTGATGCAGTCTGAGCGGATCCGCTCCATTCAGACTGCATCAGGGCTGGACGGAGGCGTTCGGGTCCGCTCGTGAGCTCCTTCAAACGGACATGACACTGGTGACATTCCATTGACCAAAGTAGTCAAGGAAGCTATAACTCATCCATAGATATGGAACTTCCAAAGTTTTGTTGGCTTTAAAGGGGTTGTCCCATGAAAAATATTCTACAGTTTTCAAACCAGCACCGAGATCTGAATACTTCTGTAATTTAATGTAATTCAAAGTTTTGTATAGCCACTAAGTTATTAAATAAAACTTATCTGTATAGCGCCACCTCATGTTTTTTTTTACTTTTTCTTTGTCCTGTTCACATGCTCAGTTTCATCACTTAACTGCCTCCTGAGCTGTGATAGGGCGAGAGTGTCACGGATGGGGAAAACCCTCAGCCGTGCGGTGATGGAAGATGGTCGCTGCTAGACCAGGACAACAGGATTAGGGAGCAGGTCACCTCCTAAAGCATCCCTAACCTGACCCTAACTCCTAGCTGCATTGGCCGACCTTTAAAGGTAGGAGGACCCATGCTCAGGAACCTCGGATCCCTAACTCACCCTCCGACCAGTCCCTGGACTAGGAGTCAGGGTAAGACAACCTGTTCCTTCTGGATACCGAGGAACAGGAGTCTCACTGGCCAAGCTGCAAGGAAGGGAGAACAAATACAACTTATGGCAATGGCAGGAACTTGCCACAAACATAACACTCCTGCCACAGACAAAAAGCCTGGAACCCATGTGGAAGTACTGCTATCCACAAACAAAAGGACACAGCACACAATTCACATCACACAGGAACACAAGACCATAAGGTGCAATAAAGAAGCAAAAACCAAACAACATTATATTTGCTATGACCAGAAGGATGGCCCCCACTGGTAGTTGGTAAGTAACCAGGAGGATGTCTCCAGCAAGCATGGCTGAAGCACCCTCTCTGACTACTGCCTACAACTGAGGCTTTATAGGGCCCAGAGGCCACACCCAACACTCAGACACACCCCGTGACTCACACACACAGAAAGGGAGTTAACCCTTCCAATACCACAGAAGGGAAAACACAACTTAAAGGGGAAGTGTCCAAATCCAAGAACACACTGTGGCTGTTGCCGCAGGCAACGACATGGGTGGCAACCATGTCCTGGGAGTCAGCCCGAAGGCCGGGACACTGCCACCACATGTACACAATACAACCAAACGTTGCCACGGACAGCCACAGTGAAGGAAAGATGTCAGTGCACACCAAACAAACAGAGTGCACACAGACATACAAAAGTGCATACAAACACGCACATCCAACTCCAAGGGAACCGCACACATAGCTGTTGTCCGCGGCATCCGCACTTGAGGCTAACCACATTATGCCTCCAGCTGCGGTTGACACTACAACCCAAACCGCGGGCAACTGTATGCGGCTCCCAAGGAGTCACGGCCATAAACATGGTCGTGACAGAGAGCTGCAGCAGAAAAGACCCTCCCCTTGAGTTGTCAGCTCGATGTAAATCTAAAGAAACGTTGAATTACTAAGTTAAAACACTAAACTTTATTAGGTATGTAGTAAAAATAAATAAACTGGAGAGACTATTTTGACACATCTAAGTAAAAAGAAAGAAAAAAGAAACCTCTACACATTGTAGCCAAATGCCTATTCCTGCTCCCCAATTTGCCTACTGTAGCGCCTTCTGACATGTAAGGGACCAATGACCACAATGTGTTGTGCACTACAGTATAGATATCTGATACACTGAGCACAAAGACACAATGTAGCTATACAACTGGCCCTGCACTATACATGTCCGCTGTAGCGCATTCCAACAGATGGAGGGCCAGTAGCTACTGTGTGTTGTTTGGGCAATAAACACTATTTTCCGGAGTATGTTGAGCCAGGGATCGGGGGCTCCAACATGAGCACCATTTATTAGTGGTGTAATTGTCTACCCCTCTGGGTGTGCACACCCCATCCCCCCTCCTCCATATGCTCACACAACTGTTCACTACTACCGGCAATTAAAGTGGCTGAGCACCCTCTACATGTTATATTTAAAGTTCGCTAAGTCTGTATTCTTTGATCCTATCTATAGCTCTATGTGTTTCGCTGTAGGGCTCATCAGGAGCTAAGGATCGCTAAACTAAAAACAAACATATAACACCGCCCGCCTTGTGTGGTAAGACGGCAGTATAGGCGCTAGGGTGGCGTGACACTGTTTAAATAAAGTCCCTCCCCGTAAGGTGGATCCAGCTCCTGTGCGGGCGAAACTAGAGGCGCGGCTCAGGCAATCTTATCCCCGCCCTCCTCGTCCGAATGGTCGATGGGGCGATCACACAAGGAGTGTCAAAACACTCCATACAACAACAAGGATAATATGGCGATTTTAAATAGTACCGGCATTTATAAGGCGACATGCACATAGAGGTAAGAGGATCAAGATCATAAACATAGCTAAGGAGCATCGATCACCCCACCCCATACCCACATACATACATGGACTATACTGTATGTTGAACCATCTAATTAGGTGGATCGTGGGTGAGGGATCTTCCAAAGATGGATGCATTGTGTGTGCAGACATAGAGAGATATTTGTCATCCCCACACCAATTCACAAACTCAATTATACTTCATATGTCAAAGGGGTCAGTGGTGACCAAGAATGAATGTCATCTCATAATACATCTCTCTAGATCAAGGGAAATCAGTGTGACAAAAAAGAGAGCCACCGGAAAGGACCAACAAAAAAAATCAGTGAGAGAAGGAGGGGTCCCCGATATTAAATATGCTGACCATACTATCTCCCACCCTATAATCCATCTTATACAAAACACATGTATGAGTTCATTAAGGCCCTCAGGACGTATAGTACATAGTCTGAAGATCCATTCTATCTCTTTTAGTAACACTTTTTTGTCATAGTCACCCCCTCTAGGGGATCTTCTGATCACCTCTATCCCTTGAAACTTTATGACATCCATGTTACTGTCATGAGTCAAAGTCATATGGCGTGCGATGGGAGTATCTGAGCCTTTCTGGATATCATTGAGGTGTTCCCCAATTCGTCGCTGGAACTCCTGGATTGTCTTGCTTACATACTGTAGGCCGCACATACATGTGGCCAGATAGATGACCTCTCTGATTTTACAGTTAATGAATGATTTAATAGCAAACCTTCTGTTTCACCTTACTGATGAAGCTATTACATGGCCCAATAGCCCCACATGCTACGCAACCTCCACAGCGAAAGGTGCTCATAGGTTGTTGCTTGAGCCAAGTCATTGTTTGAGGGGATTGTTGGAGGCTGTGGACCAACCTATCCCTGAGGTTGAGGCCGTGGCGATATGTGATTGCCGGGGTGACATCCAAAAGATGCCCCACATCGGGTTCAGATTTTAAAAGGCCCCAATAACGAGTGAGAACTTCATGTACGTTCCGATTTGCCTCATCAAAAGTAGCAATGCTACGAATCTGATTTTTATCACACACTTTGATCTTTGGTTCCAACAGTGTGTCACAGTTTACTGCTAATGAGTGCTGATATGCCCTGGCCAGAACCTGTTGTGGGTAGCCTCTATTCTTAAAACTGTTTTGTAGGTCCTTCGCGGCCACCCTAGAACTATTCCGACACAGTCTCAAGTATTGCCCTTTGGGGATGCCTTTTTTCAGGGCCTTAGGGTGGCAGCTCTCCCATTGTAAGAGACTATTAGTGGCGGTCTCTTTTCTAAACAGCCGTGTGCATAAATTGCCATTCAGATCCCTGAAAATGGTCAGGTCTAGGAAAGTGATCTGGTCTTTGTGGATCTCAGATGTAAAGTACAGCCCCAGATCATTTTTGTTCAGATCCTTCACAAAACTGTCGAACTCCACAGTGCTCCCTGACCACAATATCAGCAGGTCGTCGATGTACCATAGCCATAAATTAATATGACCGGCCCATCTATTTCCATCATCAGCGAAAACCACCTCCCGTTCCAACCAGCCCAGGTAAAGGTTGGCAAAGGTAGGTGCTCCCCATTGCCCCCCCCTGGAGCTGGTGGTACATACGGCGATCAAATAGGAACACATTATGTTCCAAAATAAACTGAAAAAAATCTAACACAAATTTGTTGCGTCGCCATAAATGTGTGCCCCGTTCACATAGAAAGGTCGCTACAGCCCCACATCCTTTGTCCTGGGGTATGGAACTGTAAAGCGCCTCCACATCCAGACTGGCCAGCATGGTATGTCCGTCAATTTGGATGCCCTCTAGCTTTGTAATCACGTCCATCGAATCCCTCACATACGATGGGATAGCTTTGTGCTAAAGGGCCGCAGGATTTTATCCACATATGTACTCGCACCCTGTGTAAGGCTCCTCATTCCAGAAACAATTGGTCTCCCCTTGAGGGGAGAGCCCCTTGTGGACCTTGGGAAGACTATAAAAGCATGGAACCACCGGATGTTTTTGGAGTAAGAAGGAAGTTTGTTTTCATAGGACGTCACTAGGATATTTCATTTGAAATCTATTAGTGGGGTTGGTGTCAAGGACCCTATAACACTAATTGTCCTTTTAGAATGTTAAGACACATCTCCCTGTATTGCTCCCAACCGCAGACGAGGAGGGCGGGGATAAGAGCGTCTGAGCCGTGCCTCTAGCTTCTCCATTTGCCAGCACAGGAGCTGGATCCACCTTACGGGGAGGGACTTTCTTTATTTAAACAGTGTCTGAGCATATGGGGGAGGGGGGATGGGGTGTGCACACCCAGAGTGGCAGACAGTTACATCACTAATAAATGGTGCTCATGTTGGAGCCCCCGATCCCTGGCTCAACATACTCCAGCAAATAGTGTTTATTGCCCAAACAACACACAGTAGCTACTGGCCCTCCATCTGTTGGAATGCGCTACAGCGGACATGTATAGTGCAGGGCCAGGTGTATAGCTACATTGTGTCTTTGTGCTCAGTGTATCAGATATCTATACTGTAGTGCACAACACATTGTGGTCATTGGTCCCTTACATGTCAGAAGGCTCTACAGCAGGCAGATTGGGGAGCAGGAATAAGCATTCGGCTACAATGTGTCAAAATAGTCACTCCGGATAATTTATTTATTTTTAACACATACCTAATAAAGTTTAGTAATTTAACGTTTCTTTAGGCAGTGAATACTTTAATTAGTGATACATAAATCCCATTATCGTTCGTGTCAGTGATTTCGATATAAATCTAGCATAGTAATGAATGGGGAGATCTCTGGATCCATGTGAGGTACAGGGCTGGTTCTAGCTTTGTTAGAAAGAGGTCGTCTTGTATGATATGATACATTTTTAGCTAACCCCTTTAAGCTGAAGTGTATAGGAAACTAAAGTATTCTATCCATCTTTGTGACATGCAATATATACATGTCCTGTGATCACATCAGCAAGTATCCTTTGTAGTTCATCAGGGTTAACAAACCTCTTAAATGCCATTTTGAATACTTTGAGGGGTACAGTTTTAAATAGAGGTGATTTGTGGGAGTTTCTTTTATACAGTATATTGCCCTCTGAACTGAATTGGTCCCTTAACTCCTTAAAGACCAGGCTCATTTTGATTTTTGCAATTTTTATAATTTTTTTTTCTTCCTTCCTTCTAAGAGCCATAACGTTTATATTTTGTGGGACAAGTTATATTTTTTAATGGCAGCATTTAAAAATTTACCATATCTTTTATTGAAAAACATGAAAAATTATTTGTGGGGTGAAATTAAATAGAAATCTTTGGGTTTTGGTTTTATCGCGGTCGCTCTGTGCTACAAATAACACGCCATATTCTGCGGGTCAAAATGATTAGTGTTATTCCAGATTTATATATTTGCTACTCTAAAAAATAAAAACCTTATTCCAACACCTTAAACTTTTTGGGCCAGATTTATCATTAGCTCAAGTCAGAATAATGGAGTGAAAAAGTCGCGATAAAATGCGCAAACGCTAAAACTGCGCACAAATTTGCGACTTTTTTCTGCTCCACACCATGCTCGCCAGTTTTCTGAAAGTGGGCGGGTTTTCTTATGTAAATGAATCTCTAGACAGATTTACTATTGGGAATATTTAAAAAGTCGCAAAAAAATTCGCAATTTCACTCCAGTGAGGACCATGCTTATCTTATGAGACTTTGTAATAGAACATGCGACTTTTTCGTAAGGACGTGCGACTTTTGTAAAGCTGCTTACTGACGGATAAACTGCTACCGTCAAACCACATTTATTACAGTCTTAAAGGGCCGATCATAAATCTGACTTGGCTAAAACTGACTTTAGCCATATGTGAAAGTGGAGTGAGCTGTCAGAGTCATGATAAATCTGGCCCTTTATCTTTTCATCAACAGAGCAGTATTTGGGCTTGTTTTTGTGGGGCAAGCTGTAGTTTTTGATCACTTTTTATCATTTATTATTTTTTTGATGGGCAAGGTGACAAAAAACTGTCAAACTGCGTGTTTTTTTGTTTTGGTTTTTTCCATTATGACATTCACCTTGCAGGAAAAGTATTTTTATATTTTTATATTTTAGTAGTTTGGGCGTTTTTTTCTTCTAGAATATTTTTATATGTAAAATATTTATATGTAAATTTTTTAAGAACTAATTAATAGTCCTTTTAGTGGACTTGAAAATGCAATCTTCTGATCGCTTATACCATAGATTGCAATAGAATACTATTGAAGGCAATGGGATTTTTACAGGCTGTCTGTTAAGTCGTGCTGCAGTTTACTATTACAGTCCTGAAGCCCAGGCTGTCATAGCAACCGATCGGAGGACAGAGGGAGCCCCTTCCTCTGTATAACCGCTCAGATGCCACTGTCGCTCTTGGCCTCGGCATTTGAGAGGTTAAATTACCAGAATTTAAGTTCTGATTACTGGTGATAGGTGTCTGCTCTTTTATACAGTTGCCACCTGTTGCTCACAAGCTGATTCTGCTCCATCCGTTCGAAAACCGGTTTTGGAAACTTTCTTGAACATTTTATAAATTGCTGCTAAACTTAGATGCCTTCTAACATCACCAAAAAATAAAAGTGCATTTGAAAATGGACAATACAAAGTGGACATATTGTAAATGTTAATTATGTGAGTTGTTGTTGTCAGTAAACCAGAAAAGCAAATTCAGAAACTTACATTTTAGTCAAATTTTGGATTTAATTTTTCAAATAAAAACAAAATTGCTACAAGCAAAGAGGAAAAAGGCCGCAATGAACCCACAGACCAGCTCATAACAGATATAGACCAAGTAGGTTAAAGGGGTTGTCTGGGCTTTTACTATTGACCTATCCTCAGGATAGCTCATCAATATCATATCGGTGGAGGTCCGACACCTGGCACCCCTGCCAATCAGCTGTATGAGGAGAGGGCACACGCAGTGTGCACGTGCCATCTCCCTTATCTCTTCCTGTCCGCTACTGCTGTCTATGGCAAAGCAGCAGCGAACAGCAAGAGAGACGCACTGCGCGCCGTCTCCTCATACAGCTGATCGTGGGGGTGCCTGGTGTCGGACCACCGCCAATCTAATATTGATGACCTATCCTGAAGATAGGTCATCAATAGTAAAAGCCCGGACAACCCCTTTGGTGAGCTGTAAAAAGATGAAGAAAGAAATACTATATGTAGGCAACAAACAAAATAGCACACCTGTATTTATATATAGTTATACATATTAATATTAATAAAATTATTATATCATTTTGTAATACAGATGATATGTCACGGAGTGTGGAGAGAGGAAGATTGAGGTTATGCCAAGCGATGGCGTTCAGTTATTATTACAACTCATATATGATGCCTTTAATTTTTTGGTTATACACTGTTTTGCACATGGACGGTGGACCTGTTTTGAGGAGAACCCTCTGAAATGTTGGTGACAAGTAGGCTATGGTCATGGATACAGTGTGACCCCGCATTGACGTGCGGGCTCGCAATTGGTCCGTGATCCCGGATGGAGGCTCCATGTCTAACAAGCTGTGGTTGCCCCCATATGACCCCACATAGCCATCTGCTTCCGTTTGTTGCACTGAATTGTGAACCAGGACCTCTATCCTGTGTATATCAGGTATGACTGTTACGAATGCGCATGCGCCGGATACCCTATGTGCTATTCCCGCACTTAAAATGGCTGACTCTGTTCCTGGGTCATAGTGCGCAACTGCATAGAAATGAGGGCAGTGACATTTGGAAACAAGGAATATATACGTCATCCTGACATGCGCAATTGCGCTTCAGGCACGCCGGAACACACGCTATGCAGCCGATGGCAGCCATTCGCCTCATCGCTCCTCCTTCACTCTTCGTTAGTGATATCATCTAGTAAGCACTTAGCACTTTGTATCATTGTTTGCACATGGCACCAATAATGATATTAATATTAATTATGTACACATATGTATTTTCTTTTACACAAGCTGAATTTTTGAATGTATTTTAATCACTGTTATATATGATGTCATTATAGGACACATTAAGTAATTGTCACAATTTATTATTTTTTATGTTTCATTATGATACTACATGATTGTCTGTAATTGTAATGAATTGGCACATTAATTTGGTTTGCTATATATACTGAGCACTTTGTCTGTACACACTGCTTGAGAAAGGCTCCAGCATAGAGCCGAAACGTTGCATGTCCTGTCTGGGTAAATAAAGATTTTTGTACTTTTTTTATCTTATGGAGTGCTGCCCACTTTTTTGACTTTTAGTTATACATATTAGATATATAGTTACTTTATTCAGAATCATAGTTTTTAGTTTTTTTTTTGTAAAATACAAATTATATAAATAAGGTAAAATCATATGGTTCTCACATATTTGTATCTAATGTACCATATACCAACTGAATGTTTAGACTTGAAAGTCAGTCACAGGTTGGTGAGGCTTTTCTAGTTTTTAGATGTTACCGGTAGGCCTCATTCACACAGCTGTATTCAGTACAAGTGGAGATGTAATAGAGCAGCCATAGATGTGCATGAGCCCCAATGTGTGCCTGCAATTACTTCTGGAGATATTATATATAGTTTTTTTTTAAATGTAACTTATAGGGGTTTTATGCCACGCAATCTTCCTTGATAAATCCTCAATAGTTTTTTCTGTTGAATCCTATATGAATTTGACTTGGAAAAAAGTTTACATTACTTCTGTGGAAGAACAGCTCTCTGGTAAAGTGGGATACAAGGCCATAGGAGGTCTAAGAAACCCAAGAGTAACATGGTCTAAGGCCCCATCATATTTTTGGTCCGCATTCGATCCACATTTTTTGCGGATAGGATGCAGACCCATTCACTTCAATGGGTCCGCAAAAAATGCAGACAACACACGTGTGAATGCACCTTTAATTTGATACTCTAGTTGTGGGCCTTATCATTGTATATAGTCCAATAACTTTAAGCAATCCTTACCTGCTATGTATTTCTCTCCGTACTTATATACTTTGTACCTCTGCTTCATTAGAGCTGTGGTCTGGGACTGCGGCTTAGCCACCGGGAGTCAGAGCTACTCTAAAATCTACCTCCTGACTCATTGTTGGCTCAGGCTGCAGCCTTGTCCAGTTCCTCTCCTTCTTTATATTAGCTGTGGCTGCAAGTCAGTACATGGAGAGCTGTGTGATTGGCCGCAGCAGTCATGTGGATAGACGACACATGATTGGCTGCAGTCACTTAGTTGGGGTAGTTGGGCAATATTAGTATCGGTTACTTTATTATTTTAAAGCATTCCCTGCCTTTACAAAAATGTATATATTTATTGGACAACCCCTTTAAGTACACTTTAAAATCAACATGGAGTGAGATAAATGGTGCAGGAACGGAGCAGAATCAATGAGGCAATTATATGATTTATTATTTTTTTAAACATTCCTTGCTTATTAAACTTGCTAAGATTTTCCTTGAGTGGCTTTTGGGCACGTGGCTTCTACAGGTGAAACTTGTGACACATAAGTTTCATAAAAATTTGAACGAGTCATAGTTGCAGGTTTCTATCTGTTATTGCGCCCGTGTCTGCTACTGCTCTGCTCATGGGCACCATTCTGCTCAACTGCTCCCTGGCGCCTTGGACCCAATGCCATCTCTCCCCTTCTCCTCTGCAATTCCGGCTACCAGAGTAGCTCCACTTCTCCTCCCAGGCTGCGTCCTGCTTCTTGTCAGTTTTCCTCTTATTCTTGCAGGCCTCTGCTCTGCCTGCAGGGTGTGCATGCACTACCTCTGCCTAAAGGGCCAGCACATGTGCACAATAGTGTCCACCAGCCAATGGCTGGCCACCTTGGGGTACTTTAGGCACATTCCCCAGTTGGAAGGTGCCTGAGCAATAGCTTCTAGTTTAATGGGTTCTACATTTGTTTGTCTGTGCAACAACTTCTGCCCTTTCTCCAGATTTGCCCCTCCGCTGTCTGACCTGACTGCTGCCTATTCTCTGTTCTGATCCTAAGATGCCTGCCCTGACCTCAGACTGTTTTTCAGATTGCACAAACTTCACCTGTCCTGACTTTGGGCAGTCTCTATTTATAGTTTTGTGTGATCCCTCGGTGTCTTGACCCCCATGGGTCAGCAGTCACTTGAATAGAGACTACTCCAAAAGGTAGGGGCCTGCAGGGGAACCCTGCTGTGTAGTTCAGATCCCTGTATTGGGGTTAAAGGGTGAAGACCAGGGTGGCCACTTAGATATGTCCATATGAGTAGGCCCAAGCCAAACTTCAAATCTGACTCCATTGATGGAAGTCTAGTTACCATTACTGGTCAGACGACCTCAGGTGAGCGCTGTGCCTCTTCCACTCACTGTGGAAAGCCAGTCAGAGACGAACACGCAATGTATGGTCACACAGACTTTCTTTACTTAGACAATTTGTGATGCTATTTGGGTGTTAAAAGGAATCTTCATCAGAAAATTACCTATTGTTTGAATCAAGTTTCTATTTTAAAAATATTTGAAATAATTTTTTGTGATTTTATGTTTAATTTCCAGTGTCACTATAAAAAAAAAAATCCTGCAGTTTTTTGGCTGCTGTAAAACATCTCTAAATAATGTTAACAACATCTCAAGAAAGATGATTGCCCCCATAATCATTTTTAGGAAACCGGATAAAAAAAAAAAAAAAATCTACAATCAGAAATTAAAAACAGATTTGAAAAAAAGGAGATGTATCACTATCTGCTTTTAACAGGCAGAAAAAAATTATAGGAGACACATTACCTTTAAAGGTCAAAATGCATATGGATAGATCAGAGGATCTCATGTCTTGCAGATTTCAGACAATATATTCCTAAATTTCTTTTACCTCAAATCTCTTAACGATTACAACAAAATCTACTCAGTATGTAAGTGTATATCTACAGATGAGAGCACGATCATGGCCTGGCTTCATCCCCATCAAGATGACACATCACATGATCTTCAAATATCTGACTCTGATGAGGAAAAAACTTTTCAGCACATACAGGACATTTTAAAGGACTCAATGGCTGTCTGCTTGTAGAGCTTGTGGATGATCCATGCTGTAAATTAAACAGAAGACATGAATTGTTATATGAATATGGAAACTACAGTGTTCTTTAGGCTGTGATCTAGTTTATGGCAGATAAGAGGTGAATGTGCTGTTATTGCTTATACGTACAATCAGGAGAACTGAAACTGCATTCATTAACTGAACCTTATGTGGATATCATTTAACTTTTTATGGCAAAAATCAGTGTCGAAAGTTGAAATTATTTAATTGAGTTTACAATGGGCTGTGCGTTCTCCAGCTGATATGGGCGGGAGAGAGCACAGACCGGGGATCTTTTCCCAGCCTGTTCGCTCTCCTGCTCAGTTCAGCAGGCACAATGACGTCATTGCGTTGCATCTGCTTCTGGGATTACTCCCTGGATCAACTCCCTGCGTTGCATCTGCTTCTGGGATTACTCCCTGGATCAACAACCCATCTCTGGAGCCCTGCTCTGTTCATTGTGGGAACGGGGCTATTGGAGAATTACTTTTTTCTTATATCAAAATTACGAGGGCAGCACTACAATAAGGGGCCCTAAGGTGGACAGCATTATTGTAAGGAGGGCACAAAGGAGACATAACTACTATGTGATGCCAGAAATAACAATATTAAAGGGCTTCTGTCACCCCCATTTAGCAATTTTCAGTATCGGACATTAGCTATTTGCTAATGTCATTTGAGTCCATATATATCACTCTTACCTCTCTCTGTGCTGTAATTTCTTTAAAAATAGTACTTTTATAATATGCTAATTACTTCACTACCAGCAAGTTGGGTGGTTACTTGCTGGTAGCCGCCGCATCCTCGGACTATAAACACGCCCCCTCCTCCACTTGATAGACAGGGCCAGCGAGCGCTCTCCTCCTCCCGCTGGCCCTCTCTGCCCATGAAATCCCGCGCCTGTGCCGTACCGATCCTCATTCGGCGCAGGCGCTCTGAGAGAAGGACGCTTGCTTGCCAGCTCCTTCCTCAGTGCGCCTGTGCCGATTACGTCACACTACACTCCGGAAGAGAAGACTGCCGGCATCAGCGATAATTGGCAGTCTTCTCTTCCGGGTGTAGTGTGACGTAATCAGCGCAGGCGCACTGAGGAAGGAGCTGGCATGTGCGCGCGTCCTTCACTCAGTACGTGTGCGCCGATTGAGGAACGTTACGGTGCAGGCGCGGCAATTCAGTAGCAGACGGGGCCAACGGGAGGAGGAGAGCGCTCGCTGGCCCTGTCTATCAAGAGGAGACGGGGCGTGTCTAGAAGCGGCAGATGCGGTGGCTAACAGCAAGGACACGCCCAACTTGCTGGTAGTGAAGAAATTTGCATATGATAAAAGTATGATTTTTACAAGAAATAAGCCACAGACAAAGGTAGGACATGTATGACTGCACTGACATTAGCAAATAGCTAATGTCGGCTAATGAAAATTGCACAATGGGGGGTGACAGAAGCCCTTTAATGACATGCGTGAGCTCTGCATGTAAAACAATAAGGGGACAGTAATTGCACTTGTTTTTATTAATTTAATTTATTATATGATGTTTTAATGTTTATAGGAACTATATGTAAGTAAATAAGTAATTAATAAATGTTTGACATAGAGCAGTGCTCACTAAAGTCAGGTGCAAATTTCAAGACTGTCTTCACCCAGGCAGCAACGAATTACTGCTCCATCCAGTGCCTCCATTATTACCAGATACGATTGGGAAAAAAGTCAATACTAGACCAAAACGTCTGGAACTAAATCCGCCTGATGTAGTATTTTGGGTGAAGCATACATGTATATACCATATGCAGTGGAGTACTGTCAATGGAAGGAGACCCCCAGGTTGGGGGGATCCAGGCTGAACAGCCCTGCTCCTTTTCCCATGTTATAAGGAGGCCCTGCTCTTCTCTATGGAGCGAGCTTTCAGTTTCTCCCACTTTTGGGTCCGTGTTTGAGGACAACCCTGCATATTAAAACATTACTCTTTTTTTCACACCTGATGTAGGGGAGGTTGAAACCTTAGCAGTGAGCCACAGGCTTAACTGAAGTCAGTAGGATTTTTAGTAATTTCTATGTATATGTACATATGCAGGAAATTATTTGAATAAATCTGGACATTTGCATCTACATTTCTTATGGTTCTCTGTCAAATATCATATGGCATAAATGTATGAGATAAGAATACCTCTTTAAAGGTTATTCCCATCTTATAAAGTGATTATCGGTAACATCACCAGTGCGTCACCGAGCAGGGGAAAAAACTGTGAAGGGACACAGCCCTAAACTAGAGCTCCAGCCCCTTGGAGTAGTAGAGATCCCAGAGGATGGACCCTCACTGATCATACATTGATAGGATACACAAGCAATATGCCACTTTATGATATGGGAATACCCCTGTAAGAAGATCCCATCCCATCTTATGCCCTGTGCGGGCATATCAACGTCACAGAGAGAAGTCTCCTGGCCAGGACCTCCACTATGAGCTAGAGGGTAAAGTGATATCAAAGATCAGTCTTGCTCTGGCGGACTGTACACACCCATGTGATATATGTGATTCATTTGAATCATCGACATGTAATACTTATAAATGTAATAACTTGCATGTAATATGATATTACATAATGTGGTAACAGAGTTGGGGTGCCACCACAAAAGATACAACGGCAGCATCTCCAATCCAATACGGCTTTATTCACACACGGTGCATGAGACAGTACACACAGTCCGGTTACAGCAACGTGTCAAGCTTGACAAAGGCTACTATGTAGCCGAAACGTTGCTGTAACCGGACCGTGTGTACTGTCTCATGCACAGTGTGTGAATAAAGCCTTATTGGATTGGAGATGCTGCCGTTGTATCTTTTATGGTTGATATTGTCAAAACCCTTTGGATCAGGGTAATTGGACTGGCTGATGCATTCCTGACATTGCATAACTGAAGGTATTGTGTGCTGCTCTACATATATTTTGGGTCTGCATCCATTCCGCAATTTTGCGTAACGGGTGTGGACCCATTCATTTCCATGGGGCCAAAAAAGATGTGGACGTGCTGTCCGCATCCGTAGTTCTGTTCCACGGCCCTGCAAAAATATAGAGGACGCTACATAATTACAGTTGCGCTGTCTGAGAGATGTATGGCCAGCAGCTGCTTACTGACCTGCAGCAACAAGCTGAATGTTAGGCTGGATTCAATAAGAAATATGGGTTTCTAGCAGAGACAACTGCAATAAACTGAGCCTCGTATAGTAACTAGTGTACATTATGTATAGATAGTCATCTTTAGCTTAATGAAGGTCTGTGAACGAGCTAAAATCAGTGTTAAGGTCCCTTTACACGGGACAATTTAGCAGGCGATTGGAAAAAAGCATTCCTTCCTGAGAATTGCCTGCTCGTCATTTACATGCAGCGATCTCCTCCACAGTATGGGGAGGAGTGATCACTATGCCATCGCTCATCCCCTACAGATTCATTGTTTGCCGGCAGCAGAGGCTGTTTAGAGTGCACAATCCGTAGTTGGCAAGCGATGATTTAGGTGTATACTCAAACAAGCATATTACCCAGTGAACAAGTGTTTCACTTGCTCATTGGGTAATCATCGTCCTCTTTAAACCGCCAGATGATCGCTAACAAGCGCTCCTATGAACACTCATTAGCGATTATCTGGCCGATTCTCGCCTTGTGTAAAGGGACCTTTAGGGTTAAAAATCAATTCTGAACTCACCTCACTGGAGAAACTAGGATAATTTCCTGAAAAAAAAGAGCATATAAACATGGATCAATGACAGACAAGGTCTCCTTATGTAATGATAACAACTATGGTCTATCTATATAGGAAGAATATGTTGGGGTCAAATCCAACCAAGCACAGAATTGCAGTGCTGTGGAATACGTTGGACTTACATAATCAAAAGACAGATAAGGCTTTATTCACACGTTGGTGTTTTGATCAGTGATTACTATCAGCGATTAGGAGCCAAAACCAGGAGGGAAACATACACAGAAATAAGATATAAGGGGAAGATTTGCTTCTGTTCTGTGCTTAGGCCAGCACCTGGTTGTGGCTCACAACCACTGATGGAAATCACTGACCAAACACTGACTGGGTGAATAAGGCCTAAATGTTACTCACTAGCAGTGGAGTACATAGAGAAGTAAGGGCCCCATAGCAAGAATCAAACCAGGCCCCCCACACAGGACAGAGGGGTTTCCGCCTAAACCCTTTTCAATGACCCTTGGGTCATTTTTGCCACTGTTTCATTTGCTAAAAGTTGTTCCTTTAGAGGGTAGAGTCCTGACCAAGTTTTCACTTCCAGTAGAAGAGGGGATGATCCCAAACCAACTAAGACCCCATAGCAGTCGCATGGTCTTCCAGTATGGTAGTTACGCCCCTGCTCACTAGGGAGCAGCACAGTTCTTCTGACTTGGCACCATAGCTAAAAGGCTCATTATAATATAACCACATGGAAACTGTCCATTAACTTAAAAGTTAAATGCCAGCAGACACATGGAAAAGATGAAAACTTAGAAAATAGCTGGAAAGCCACAAGCTGGTTACCTTCATATGGATTCCTAAAAATCAACCCTGGGTTTGAAGCCATGTACGAGGTCGGTTCTCTGGCTAACAAACGGCCGTGGAGTTCATCTATTTCAATACGATGATTCTAGAAAGGAACACATAGGCGGTCATTTATTATTTTTTTACGGCACTTTTTGGCATATTTAGGTTGCAGATTTTGTCACAAAGATGTTTTGTGACAAAATCTGTGACTTGACCCCGCTCACGCCACTTTTGCGAAGTGGTAGAAAAAAGTGGTGTGGCGTGGGCGGGGAAGAGGGCAGTCCGGCTGTCCTGTCTCATTCATCATTTTCCACGCCAGTTTATGGCCTGGAAAATGGTCTTAAACTATGTGAGCAAGTGAGCTGGCATAGTTTGAAGCACATCGCACTGGCAGTGGCGGCAAGAGACAAAGTTATGTAGAGGCCGGCGACTCTACATAACTTTGGGGCAGCATTGTGCGATTAAGACAAGTGTATACATCACCATAATTCACCAGGGTCCATGCGGATTATATGTCATGCTTGAGAGAGTGATGAGATTCCTATCACAATGCAATCAATGAAGTTGTATATAAAAGAGAGCAAAGCCTGTAATAGTCATTTGATCCAGCATGCACAGGACCGGATAGGAGCTGGATTATAAATATTCTGTATTAGATTGTGTGGCAGTGGAGCTGCCAGAGGGCCATAAAAATGGTGTATCTCACCCAGAGGAAGCTGGTTGAGAAGAAAGGCTGGGAAAATAGGGTTTCCCCTCTGTGTATCAGCCAGGCTGGTAATGAAGGTAATTAGCAGCCAGCCGAGGAGCTCGGTGAAGAATGGGCTGAGCTCCTCAATTAGGGCTCTTAGTCTGGGGAAGAAGCAGGCTGCGCCAAGGCCTGTGGGAGCCAGGACCCTATGATATCGTGTAGGGTAGGCACTGAGTTGTGTTTTGGGGCGCTGGGTGGTAGACCCAGATCCCGATAGAGAAGGAAAACTACCGTGTAGTTAGTGGCCAGATGGCCTAGCACTACTGCTGTAAAAGTGACAATAAAGCTGGTTGTGGCCAGTTTGCACCCAAATCTGCAGTGTTGGAGTGGCTTCTTGAGGTGTGCCAACTGTCTGAGAAGATAGCAATGGAGAGCTAAGTGACCCCAAGTTGTTACAACGGTTATATAAATGTATGTATAGGAATGATAGGCACACCTCTTATTGGAACTGCCTGAATATATACATAAAATGTCTACATAAATTATAATCCAGGGATTAGTTTAGCACCTTTGGGACTCTATCTGCTGTGAAACTACAACTCCCAATATGCACACTTACTCGGGTGCTCTTGTAACTCCCACAGAAGTGAAAGGAGGATTCTGCGAGTTGTAGTTTCAGAACAGCTGGAGTGCCGGAGGTTGCCGATTCCTGAACTATACGACTGTCACTGTTAGCTCACTGCAGTACCTTATGTATGTCCTTCAAATCGTTAATCTCTTCTTCTCGAAGTTCTAGAGCACTTCTTAATGTAAGCACTTCTTCACCATGTTGTCTACAAATGTCCTGTGAACAATAAGAGAGACAACTATTGTTACTGTACCCTGTCATGTAGTGTAGGGAAAAACTTCACAAAAACAATATGGGTAACATGTCCATTATAAGTTCTGTATTGATCTGTCTCATTATCCCATTGTGTTTCTGTGTAAAAGTAGGATCTATGTTGCATAAGTTACTGTAGTTCACACATTATTGATTTATGTTTTGTGATAAGGCAGATAATGCAATGAATTTACATCACCCAAGGCTGGCAGAGATGGCAGACATTTCGTAGTCAGCCATAGTCTATGACGTCTAAATATATCCTACTTCTGCCCCTTATTTGGGGTTTCACCAATTTCTTTCACATGCCTTATATTATAAAATAAATAATATTTTAGGGGATGGCATATTACATGGCAGTCTTAAAAAGCACCTGTCAAAATTCTAACTGGTACAGTTGATACTGATGATTAAACTGATATGCGTTCAAATCGGTTGCGGCATTCCCGAGAAAAAAGTATTTTATTCTTTATGCCAATGAGTGTTCAGTGCACTGATGGGTGGGGCTTTGTCCCTTGGTGCTCCTCAGCTTTTCAGTCATGGTCACACCCCTTGGTGCACTGAAGCTCTCATCTGCATAAAGAATAACGGCTTTAAATGTATTAAAATATTGTAGGTCTAAAATATCATATATATTATGTTGATAGCTATGAACCCCATATAACACTGAACATTTACCTGCTGCTGAGCCAGTTGAAATTGCAAGCCATGCTTCTTCTCTTCAGCAGATTGGAGTTGTGTTCTCAGTTTGCTCACTGTTGTTTCTGCTTCCATCTTGCTCTAGATGAATTGCACAATTTAAAATTATTCCCAGTTGAGAATGTATTGGCTTCTGGCCTAGACACTTGTTTTGTGGTTTTCTGTTTGTCTATTGTATCTTGTATCCTGTCCAGCGTGACAGAAGGAGACGCCCATTGAGAAACCCTGGCGTCTCCTCCTCTCTGTACCGATGCTCAGTATTAGCATATTGAGCGCGAAAACTACAGGGCAGCATCAGCGGGGGGTACGCCGCAAGTAAAAGGTATTTATCGCAATTAATACAAACCCGTGAAAGGTCCTCTTTAAGCAAACAGTTATTTAATGTCTATAGCCACCTTAAAGGGAACCTGTTGAAACGCTGAATGTGCAATCCTATCTGCTGGCAGCATGGTATATTCATCTGCTCAGCTCCTCCTGCTCTAACACATTGTGAGGGGAGAGATTCAGTATACCGTGTATCTTGTTCATTTAAACCCCTGCTCTTTCTATGCTTAGGAGTCCAGTGGGACGTCATACCCAGTGGATGACTGGTGTGTGTGTAAATCTGCCAGTCACTGAATAGAACTGCCCACTGGACTCCTAATAGAAAGAGCAGAGGCCTAAATGAACAACATACAAGTTATGTTGACTCTTTTCGCCCAAACTATATCATAGTCTGCTCTGCTCCACTTGCTCTATAATATGCTGCTTGCATGTCAGACACCATGTTCAACATGACAGATTCCCTTTAAAGCAATGACACATTGACATTTGAGGTTCTCCAAGCAAATACTTGTCATTGATTTGACCCATATGTAAAGCAAAGCCCCAGCTGACAAACATAATTCATCATTTATAGCAAAATTTTATGTAAATCTACAATCTTCTTAATATAGTTACCTTGCACTCGTCTTTCAGTCTTTTCACCTCACCCTCCAAATTAGCAATCGTCATATGCAAAGCCCCCATCTGTTTTATTTTATTCTCATTTTCAGCCTGGAGAGATGAAGAAAGATCACGGATCAGTCAGGAGCAGCATCCTCAGTATACACACTGCACCCATGGTTAGCCTGCATGTACTCTGTACCAGAAACCAGAATACAAGATATATTACATTGTTACTTATGGTTTACAACCTCTTTCATATAGAGCATCCACAAGTTGTCTCATTACTGCATCATTGGCTTAATTTCTACCTAACATTATCTACAAAAGTAGAAAGCTGTAGGCGAGGTTAGGCGATATCACATGTATGCATTTGAGTCACTGCTCAGCAAATAGTGCTGGTATCGAAATATCTTAGTTATTCTTTTAGTCTGTCTGCAGTTTTGTAGTGTATGGACTACTTGATTACTATACCCTTTTGTTAGAAAAGACCCTCTAAAATAAGCTGATCACGGGTAGTCTTGTAACAAAACCTGGAACCAAGTCAAATATGGGGTTTAAGGTACATTGAGTCGCAAAATAATAATGCAGGCAATAGGTGCAGCACAACAGTCTACGGAGATTACAGTAGAGCATTCTAGCATAATAGAGTTTGTCCCCCAAAGGTATATACTGAATTGTGGAATAGAAAATGTATTAGGCGAGCACTCTAACATAAAACACACACTTATTCTATAAAAGAATATCAAGCACATAAAATGAAATAAAAACAATTGAATCACAATAACCACAATGGGGCAACTGCTGGGTACCACTGTGAGAGTCTGTGGTACAGATGGAGATCTCTTTTACCATATAAGTGCATATAATGCTTTTTGTTCCTTGTGATGCTTGGAGGATTAGTATTAAAATCGACAACATAATCGACAAAAAAGGTCAAAAAAATTATCGACAAAATAATCGCAGTTGCTGTGAATGTTGTTCCTGCTCTTTGTTGCCTTATGAGACTAAGGAGGTTCGTCGTATATCAAGAAAGAACAATCGCAATTACTACACGTGGTGATGTTACTTTCGAATATATTCAGGGTACAGTCCGAAAGTTTGTGGTATCGATATTGACAATATTTAGTCGAATTATAGCTGATGGTAATCTCGGCTATTCAGCCGCTTACCTCCTTCCTTCAGGGATTGTTCTGGCGTCTCCGCTGATGTTGCCGAGGGGCGAGCAGTGCGGGAAACTCCGGCGTCTTGCGTCGCACTCCTCGATTGCTGTACTTGCAAACTCTCGCAGGATCACGCTTACACGGTTTCTCTTTCGTCCAGAAATGACGTCTCTGGTATATCGAATAAGAACCCGATCTTACGAATTATTTCATGATGATGTCTGCATGGCCATGCAACTAGAGATATTTCGACAGGTGTGTGGCGTTACCAGACGCGTTTCGGGATATGTCACTACCCCTTCCTCAGTGGTTGCGCTACAGCTGTCTGCATCCATCTTATATACTCAGTAGAGGTGGAGTCAATACATGGAAACCGGATCCGAAATCTAGGATTCGATGTTTGCGATTTTTTGTTTACAATTTTTTTAATTTTTTTTAAAAGGAAGACAGTAATTGCGATTTATTTGTGATATATTTCTTGCAATTTTTCTTTTTTCTATGTTTTCTGGATCAAACACTATAGTTTATTAGATCAAGTCCCATTTGAAATTCAGTTTCTGCAGTGTCCATCTTTAATATGGTAATTATTTCATATATTTACCTTGCGTTTTTTTGCTATTTGTCTTCATTTGTTGCATATTTATTATTTAAAACACAGGTTAAAACGATGTTATACTGTTATTAAAATATGTGGACAATTGGTTTCAGCATCAACATGAGACAATACTATGTAATATCTTGATAGGTAAATATCCAATCATTCAAATAATGGTAAAATTACATGCACTTGAGGGTGGATTCAGGGTTGGGCCTCTTCACTGTCGAGGCCCAACCCTGAATCCACCCTCAAATGCATGTAATGTTACCATTATTTGAATGTGGTTATTGTGATTCAATTGTTTTTATTTCATTTTATGTGCTTGATATCCTTTTATAGAATAAATGTGTGTTTTATGTTAGAGTGCTCGCCTAATACATTTTCTATTCCAAATTCCTTCCTTTTGAGAGGCAGGGTGTCCTCTCCATTGGGCTGGTAGCACCATACCATTGGTAATAGGGAGTGACCCTGCAGAGTCTTTAAACATTGAACAACTGAGATTAGGGTGAATGTTCCCAAAATTTAAGAGGAGCAAGTTGGTAATGATAGCTCCCCCTCTAACAGTCTGTGTAGGTATATGTATATGCAGCACCCCTGAGGGTATCTGCAAATGTTTTATGTAATGCATTGATATGTATTTTTCATTGTTTTGGCCGTGCATTCCAGCAGAGAAGATATGGATGGCAAAAGATTGGCAAGAACATGGCTAACCACCCTGTTCCTCCCCTCTTGATAGAAGTGGACTGGTCTTGCTTCCTGTCAGGAGGGGGAGTTCCGGAGGAGTGTTAGAAGGGAGAGGAAGCACACAATTATTTTTTATGATTGCATATAACTTATTTTTGTCTAAAAATCATATTTTCAATTGGCCTTTATTAAAAATATTTAGCAGTTCAGTTACAAAAGGTTAACTGTTTTTCTAACTGTGTGTCTGGTACTTGCACTTTCACTTTGTGACGGTCATCTAATTACCCTTATTTCTAAACTACTGAGAGGTCATAAACACTTATCTAAGCCACATTCTTATCGGTAAGATAAGTGCAGCGTGCCAGGCCGCAGGGGAAACATGTGAGTTACGGTGGGCCGATGGGGGTAGTAGTTAATTTACTCACGATTAGCAGAGTCTCCTTGGGCCGGCAGTGCAGTGGAGGGGAAGACAGCACTAAATCCTCCGGGGCACTCTATTGCAGGGAACACCAGCCAGATAGAAGTTGAGGTACCCTTGATGGTATAGGTGTTTAACCACTTCCTGACCGCCCATAGGATATAAATGTCCTATGGGCATTTGTTTATCTCTAAATGGACGTTCTAAAACATCCATTCAGAGATGGAAGCTGCACGCTAATCGTCAACGAGCGCTGTGTATACAGATCAGGACGCGCTATGCACTTCCTGTCCTGGCGGTCATGTGACCACTGGGGTCGGGAGAGTGCAGGAGCTGTCGGGTCTTGTACAGACCTCGATCAGCCCTGCACTGAGGCTGTATAGCGTTGTATTCTGCTGTACAGCCTCTCTTGGGGCGTATTTCCCCTGTAACTGGGGCTACTATGCCAGCCCCAGTTACAGGAGAAATCAATAGTGGGGGAAAAAAAAAAGTGAAATTAAATGTCCCCCGGAGGTCTTTTATGACCTTATGGGGGACGCAAAGTGTAAAATAAAAAATTTTTGTTTTTTAAAAATAAAATAAAAAGGTTTCACATGTAAAAAAGAATAAATCCCCAATTAAGTAATACAAAAAAAATTTAACTAGAAAAAAATTAATAAAATAGACATCATTGGTATTGCCACGTCCGTGACGGCTGGCTCTATAAATCTATCACATGATCCACCCCGTCTGATAAACACCATAAAAAATTTAAATAAAAACTGTATAAAAAAAAAGTCATTTTTGTCACCTTACATCACAAAAAGAGCAACAACAAGTGATCAAAAAGGCGTATTTCCCACAAAATTGTAGTGATAAAACAAACAATTACCTCATCCCTCATAAAATTAGCCCCTACATAAGAAAATCGCTAAAAAAAACAAACAAAAAAAACTAGAGCTCTCAGAACATGGAGACATTAAAACATCATTTTTTGTTTCAAAAATGCTATTATTGTATTGTACATATTAGGTATTTCCACGTCCGTAACAACCAGCTCTATAAAAAAATCACATGACTTAACCACTCACATGAACACCATAATAAAAATAAAAACAGTGCCAAAAAAGCAATTTTTGGTCACCTAACATCACATAAAGTGCAACACCAAGTGCTTAAAAAGGTGTATGCCCCCCGAAATAGTACCATCACCTCATCCCGCAAAAATCCCGAACTTGTAGAGAATATAGGATTAAATGGATCCCGCACTGTAAGAAGAGACCATTCCCATGGGCACTAAAATAGATACATACTGATATACCTGCAATAGTATGCTGCCAGTTGCCTCCAAGTTCCCGGTGGTTATTGTTAGTAGAATGCGTGTAAAATCCCAAGCCCTTTTTTCTTCTTCTTTCCACTCGAGATAGTTAACTTGCTCTGTCCTCTAGCCTCCCCTCTCCTGCGTGCACCGCTCAGGCCGGTAGCTCGCGTGCATGCGGGGAAGCTGATGAAAGTAAATCCAAGAACGGTTCCTGTGTGACCTGTAGGAATGGATGCCTTCAGGGGGAAAAAAAAACATCCAACGAGTTTTGAAACCGGTTGGAAGTTTTTTTTTTCCCCCTGAAGACATCCGTACCTACAGGTGTGACGTCTCACAGGAACCGTTCTTGGATTTACTTTCATCAGCTTCCCCGCACGCCAGCTACCGGCCGGAGCGGCGTGCGCGGGAGAAGGGAGGCTAGAGGACAGAGCGAGTTAACTATCTCGAGTGGAAAAAAGAAGAAGAAAAAAGGACTTGGGATTTTACACTCATTCTACTAACAATAACCACCGGGAACTTGGAGGCAACTGGCAGCATACTATTGCAGGTGAGAACGCTGAATATATAGATTGCTAACAGGGTTGTTCTATCAGTATGTATCTATTTTAGTGTCCGAGGGAAGTGTCTCTTCTTACAGCACGGGATCCATTTAATCCTATATTCTCTACAAGACTACACTTGTTGAGTTCTGGCAGAGCTCCCAATGGGAACCCAGCAGCGGTCCCCGGGATTATCCCCAGGGCAGTACTAGACACTTAGGTTGCACATAATAGCGGCAGCGCAGGAGTACCCCCCTCAACATTGTGAAACTTGCCTATTCTCCTCCTCCATCAGCTTCCTTCACTTCCTGTCTACTCTAAGCTAGAACACCCCAGGCTATATATATATTATGTGGTGCCAGCACCACCTAGTGGCGAATAGATGTAATGACAATGCCAGCCTTATATTAGGTAATAAATACATTAAATATGACATTTAGCAGCAATTTAAAGTGCCCACATATAGCACATGAGTAGGACACCGCATAAGGATTGAACTTTACTGAGTGTTTATGATGTGAGAGCACAGATAAGAAGTCCGTCTGCTCCTCACATGACGGAAAGGACAAAAAATCCACAGGCAGCTTGTAGAGCATGTCAGCTCTTTACATAAAAAAGGATTCCATACTGTTAATAAAGACCTATTCAAAATACCGTAAGTATATTGCAGTAATAGAAAAAAAATGCCCCCAAAGATGTACATAGCCTTTAATAAAACATTTGAGGGACAAGATAGCAGAGTGAACAGCAAAATCCTGCATTTCAGACACTTTTTCAAGTTGAGGGACCACGATTCAGACACACATCACCGAAAACTATCACTAGGCCAGATAAAGTTCAAGTATGCACCTATACCCAGAAGTGCTAAGTTGCAGTCATCTAACCTGCCTCCATCCCTCCTTAACTGGTGCCAGGAACTGCAGTTTGAATTTTCTGCTATTGGCTGTACCATAAGTTATATTTTGCACTTAGTTAAAATAGACTGTTGTGCATTCACTTCTGGCCTCCAGGGAGCAATGGGTTGAGGGAGTACATTGTGACACAACATCTCATCAGGGCCACTACTGCTCCCATCCTCTGCACCAGCTTCTCCTGTTTTCCCTGCATATATGCTCCCTGATGCTTTTTATCATAGGATTCCAATTTTCTGAAACCAGTATGGTACACATGCTTTACGATGTGCACAGACCCTGTTGAGGTGGTGTATGTGCTGTAAGAGGTAGAATGGAGAGATCCCACACCACTTTATGTCTTTATTGTGGCAGTTAGGTATCACACTATCTACCTTAAGAACGTCCACCTGTTTGCACAAGCCCGTCATCTTCTCTTCTGTAGATCGAAGCTTTTCATTCTTCTGCTCCAGGTTGCGTTCTAAATCAACAGCCCTTTTACCCTAATAAAAGCAGAAAATATTTTTAGTTCCTTGGGCAGACCTCCAACATGTCCTGCTGTCCAACAGGTACAAGACAGTTTCCAAATATATGTTATAAAAACAGAGCTGTAATCTGATTAGTAGTTATTGGCATCATCGATGGTTTTATTGTGACATATAGATAACACTGTCCAACAAAACTTAGGAATTTATTATTATTTTTTTACATAGTTAAGTAATTTTACATCATTTTGTAGTGCTGAATATGAAAATGAGAGATGGTTCTTGCTTGGAAGTTACAGAAGGGAAAAGTAAAAAAAAATTAAAATTTGAGAGTCGGTTGAAGGACAGCAAAAAAGAAGCATTTAGCTAGTAGATGTACTAATGGCGCACAAGAAAATCGTCAGAGTGCAGAGTGTTCCTGAGACTGAATATGTTCTATTCCCATTCAAACGTGTCCCCCATAAATTGCGGTGCACTCAGGGGGAACATTTTCATCTGGCATTGAGAAGTGTTACAAAAGTAAATGGAGCCCTGCAATGTTGGCACATTACTGCTGGGTGATCAGAAGAGACGCTCCAGAAACAGAACAAGAGAGACAAACAAAAAGCATTTGAAGCATGGACGTGCATTTTCTAATAAATTCTCAGAGTGTGGGAGATTTATCAAAACTGGAGTGAGATGCCCCTAATATATTAAGAGGCAGATGACCAGCACTCTGCACCCCGATGATCATCTTTTCTATGTAGCTCTATTGCTGGGAGTCAGCACCAGAACTACACTGCACTGTTAACATTGTAGTGGACAGAGCTTGTCACTGCAGCACTGCTCCCACTGATTAAAAGTTATTTTCCATGTTTCATCTACAATGAAAGAAAACTAAAATATTGAGTTTTTACACTGATCACTAGGCCTAATATATGAGAAGACTTCCTGTTCAGGTAAATTTTCAGCCATGTCATTATCATCACAGACAGGATTACAATGACAGACATCATCACTGTATAGATAACACAAGATCCACCATTCACAATAGGTGATATCCCAGCGTATCGTCTCTCACCTGAACTGTGCGCATGTCTAGAAAAATCTCCCATAGAAGTAAATAAGGCCAGCTCCAATCTATTGTGTCTATGACCCATGTGGCTGCTCTGAAAGAACAGGAAGTCTTGATTTATTTAGGCCTGGCGGACAGTGTGAATACCGCAGAATTTGGGGTGTTTGAAAAAAATGTTATATATATATATATATACATACAGTACAGACCAGAAGTTTGGACACACCTTCTCATTCAAAGAGTTTTCTTTATTTTCATGACTATGACAATTGTAGATTCACACTGAAGGCATCAAAACTATGAATTAACACATGTGGAATTATATACATAACAAAAAAGTGTGAAACAACTGAAAATATGTCATATTCTAGGTTCTTCAAAGAAGCCACCTTTTGCTTTGATTACTGCTTTGCACACTCTTGGCATTCTCTTGATGAGCTTCAAGAGGTAGTCACCTGAAATGGTTTTCACTTCACAGGTGTGCCCTATCAGGTTTAATAAGTGGGATTTCTTGCCTTATAAATGGGGTTGGGACCATCAGTTGCGTTGAGGAGAAGTCAGGTGGATACACAGCTGATTGTCCTACTGATGAGACTGTTAGAATTTGTATTATGGCAAGAAAAAAGCAGCTAAGTAAAGAAAAACGAGTGGCCATCATTACTTTAAGAAATGAAGGTCAGTCAGCTGAAAAATTGGGAAAACTTTGAAAGTAAGGGCTATTTGACTATGAAGGAGAGTGATGGGGTGCTGCGCCAGATGACCTGGCCTCCACAGTTACCGGACCTGAACCCAATCGAGATGGTTTGGGGTGAGCTGGACCGTAGAGTGAAGGCAAAAGGGCCAACAAGTGCTAAGCATCTCTGGGAACTTCTTCAAGACTGTTGGAGGACCATTTCAGGTGACTACCTCTTGAAGCTCATCAAGAGAATGCCAAGAGTGCGCAAAGCAGTAATCAAAGCAAAAGGTGGCTACTTTGAGAACCTAGAATATTACATATTTTCAGTTGTTTCACACTTTTTTGTTATGTATATAATTCCACATGTGTTAATTCATAGTTTTGATGCCTTCAGTGTGAATCTACAATTTTCATAGTCATGAAAATAAAGAAAACTCTTTGAATGAGAAGGTGTGTCCAAACTTTTGGTCTGTACTGTATATATATATATATATATATATATATATATAGTGGCTTTGAAAAATAAATAAAAATAAATAAATGTTTTGCATAAAAACTTGAATTAAACAATAGGTAATTTTCTGATGACACATTCCCTTTAAATAAAAGCCACTGATTTATCCAGCATGCTGCCTTCCATGAGTATTAAACTCTAACATCAGAGGTTCCTTACTACTGTAATGTATACGATGTAAGTATTGCTCTGTTGTAAAAGACCAATATACGACAGTCTTTGTATTTGCCATTTACTGATGTGGTGGGGTTGTCTTAAAGGGGTTGTTTAAAATCAGAGAAAGAAAAAAAATCTGCCTTTTTTCCTCCACAAACAGCGCCCCCGTTTCTCCTAGAGGCTCATTTGCATATATTAAAGCATCATTTTTCTCAGCAATGCGGGCACATATGAACATGGGACCAACACAGATGCCTTCAGCTGCCAAGAGGACATGGAACAGGTCAGCCAGTGTCATAGCTAAAAATCTGCCGACAGACGCCCTTTAAGTGTCTTCACACAAATGTATTCAAGACTGCAGGTTTAATTTGACCCAGACTCCCAGCACCATAGGAATCTACGATGGCCATGACACAGACGAGTAATACGGATGGATCACACATCGGGTGACTGTGCATGGACACTGCTCAGACACATCTTTACCTCTTTCTCCAATGATTGCCTTAGGATCTCTTTCTGTTTCTTCTCTTTTTCCAGTGCAGATGTCTGCAACTTGTACAGGAGAAGTGGAGTTAGAAATGGTTGAACTTATATGCCTCTAAAATAGGAATCTTATATACAACAAAGTCTGTGGTCAGGATTTAGTAACATTTTAGAAGAACGTAAAGGTCCTTTCTACTATACAGTACCCCACATAACATACAGTGTGATAGTCCATATAGTCTGTGCATACGTTGGATAACATGGTGTGTGTATATAATATAGGAATGGAAATTATGTAAGATGAAAATTCATTTTGAAAGAGGACATTTGGCAAAGATGGTAAATGAAGATACTGCATGTGTGAAAGGGGCCCAGTAGTATAAAAAAAAAAGGATCTAATGCAAAATGTTTCAGCAATAAGGTCCTTTTCACAAGGGCTGGGGTCAATTGCACCCTTCAGCTCCAGTTCATTGGGGCGAATAGGTGGCATTAAGTGGGGAACCTGGAGGTCTTCATCTGGTACTTTGCAGCAGAACTTCACAATCCCCCCATAGTGAGGCTCATATGGGTAATAATAATTCTGGTCATTGTATATTACCCGGATCATTTGTTTCTTGGACTAACCGCCTAGTAAGTAAACCTATGTTTATAACACGCTAAAGAAGTAGAGCTGCAGCGTAAAGTATGGTAACAGATCTAGAAGCAACCTGAGGATCTTATGACCTTTTAGGCCACTTTCATGCGGTCAGCATTTGCAAGCCAAAGCCAATGGCACAAATCTCTCCAGTATACTTTTTCTCTGTAGGTTCTACTGGTTTTAGCTTAAAAATATGATAAAAAAAATACTGCCCTATTACTGACAGTGTGAAGGTAGCCTAAGGTGATTATTTCTTCGATTAAAACGTATGAAATGCAATGTTACCCATGCAAAAGTACTGGTTCTTTGATAAAAGCAGCCCCTTTTTCATGCTTTTGCCAGTTTGAATTTCACCTTTCAAAAGTCATGGCTGCCCATAACACAGACGCAGTACCTAACATATGTACTATATATTATACCTGCACCCACTGCATAACTACCGTATGGCAAACCCACGAATAATACTTACTTCAAGTTCTACCTTCAGTTTAACAGTCTCTTCTTTACACTGATTGGCAGTAGAGGTCAGGTTCTCCACTGTTTTCTGCCTGGCCATGTCTTCGCTCTGCCAAATGAATGGAAATTATAAATGCAGTTGATGTCATCTTCATTGCAGCAGATGGACAATAAGAGTCATGTAGCAATTGTCTATCCTTAAGGCCTTAACATTTATTTGTATCTGGCGTTATCTGTCAGTGCTTCGTAAATGCTACGTGTAGAAGAATCATTTACATTTATTCTGCAGCAGGACAACAACCCCAAACATACAGCCAACGTCAGAACTATTTTCAGCGTAAAGAGGATTAATAAGGAGTCATGGAATCATTGATATGGCCCCTACAGAGCCCTGATCTCAACATCATAGAGTCTGTCTGAGATTACACGAAGAGACAGAAGGATTTGAGCAAGCCTACGTCCACAGAGGATCTGTGGTTCATTCTCCAAGATGTCTGAAACAACCTCCCTGCCGAGGGTGGTCACACCAAATACTGATTTGATTTAGATTTCACTTTTCTTCGTTCACTTTGCATTTTGTTAATTGATAAAATAAACTATTATCACTTCTATTTTTAAAAGCATTCTTACTTTGCAGCATTTTTCCCACACCTGCCCATAGGGCACATAGTCTAAAAGGCAAAAGATCTGTAGGTCTCTACAAAGCTACTATTGTATTACCAGACACCCACCTGGGAGTGATTCTTTTCAGCCATTAACTTCTCCAGTGATTTTTCCAACCCCTTTCTTTCTGAGAGCACTTTTGTCTCTTTTTCTATGTACCTACAGATGATAGAAGGATTATAAAGGTATCTGGTGAGACCTAGGCTCTGTTCACACTGTGAATACGTTGTGTATACGTGGTCTTTCACCTGCTATGTCTTCAACTGTGCAGCCATACAGTGGCATATATCAGCTGTTCACAATGCAAATAAAAGTATACCATGCAGTACGCTTGTTTGTGGTGGTTCACTGTATAGAAAAGCACTATGCAGGAAAAATGGGGAGGCCTCTGTCAGGTGTATGTGCCAAGAACTTTGCCGGTGCGCTGAATGTGTGAATGCAGCCTTACAGTCACATATATACACAAACTACACTGATATTAAAGAGGACCTTTCACCCCTCCTAACATGCCTTCCCCCCCCCCCCAATAACAACGATAAAGTCTTTGTTAACTTCTCTTTTTTCGCACATCCTTGGGTGAGGTCGTTGGCACCCCCCATCTTGAAGTAGTCTAACTTTGTCTATTAATAGCATAGTATGCATCTCCACCTTCAGCCCTTTCTATCTGCTCTCACATCTATCCTCCCTTCCCCTGCTAATTAAATGGATTCTCATCTATCCCAGACTTGGTTGGTGTATAAGCTATATAACTGGACTATCTTTAGTCCCCACAACCTAAGGCATAAAAAGTGAAACAGAAATAAAACTGAGTCTATCATCAGATCCCACGTATCGAGAGTGGTCTTGCACAGAATCTCAGTTCCAATTGTGTCCAGGATTGTGAGGGTCGTCTTCTCCATTTCGAGCAAGATGGGAGGCCTGGGGTCTGCCCTTCATTCCTTCTATTCCACGACCTCCTCTTGGCGATTAACCTCCACGTCGTCATGGGCTTCCTTGACCAGGGGGAAGGTCATAATCCATCTCCATAGCTTCCACGGCTTCTTTTGGAGTGAGGTAAGTGTTTGTACAGCCATGGGGCCAAAATACTCTCAGTATAGCTGAGTATATCAAAGCAAACTTGTTTTTTTTCCAAACCAGTGTGGAGCATATGTTGGAAAAGACTTGTCTGCATCTGGAGTAGTCGCTGAAGAGTAATATTTTTTTTCCCCTCACCAGAAGCAGTTGTGCATTGCGTCTGTACTTGACAATGATTGCTTCCTTTGCCGAGTAGTTCAAGTATTTTACTATGGCTGGTCTCGGCCTTGTTGCTCCAGTCTCCTGACGCTCATCTCTCGGAGGCCTAAGGCGATGAGCCCTCTCCAGGGTGAAAGTGCCCTGAAGTCCAAGCTCTCGCGGGATTTCAATTGCACAGATCTGAACAAGTTGGCTCGGTGGAATGGATTCCGGCAGGCCAATTATTCATAAGTTGCTCCATCTGGAGTGATTTTCAAGATCCCCTACCTTGTCTCTCAGAGTTTGGTTAGTTCTGAGCTCTTCACGCACCTGGGTCTGTGCTTTTTTGAGCTTGTCTTCCATCAGGCTCACTCTTTGTTCCAGGTCCGATAGCTGGGTGGTATGCCGGGCCACTTCCCTTTTTAGCTCCTGAAGGGCCAAGGACACTGTGGCTTCTAGGGTAGCTTTAATGTCGGGAGCCAGTAGTTTTGCCACTTATATCGCCATAGTTATGCATGGGATTTGCAGATCTTGGCTTTGAGTCTGGAAGGTTTCCCCCTCCTCCATCTCACCACCTACAGATGTCATAACACACTGTGGAGGTTGCGAGGAGGATCTTGTAAGTCTATGGGGTTTTTGAGTAGCAGTCGCAGCCATTTTGCGTTGTGTCTGCTTTTCCTCTCTCTGGGGGAGCGGTCAGTGTAAAGTTGGGGATGCACTCTGTACCAGGTATTTATCCATCCGCTATGCCTCTAATGAGGGTATTGTAAGATTACAGAGGTGTTGGACCCCTTTTATGATGCAGGATCCCTGATATTCAGATCTGAAGGCTCAGAGCGTTGTCTCTATCCCTCTATATGCTTTTTTAATAGCTCCATGCACTTCCCACATAACAACAATTCTGGAACATCTATTCTTATAGCTGTATTTTGTGCCATTTCTCTATTATTTCTACTATAAGTTATAAATGAAATTCTAGCAGTCTGCAGTAAGGGTATAGAGGGGTGGTAACAATTTGGGGGTATGTACCTGCATAGTCTGAAAATGGCAGCACTGGTTGGATATAGCGAGTCTGTGCAGGTACACCCCCCCCCCCAACTTGTTACCACCCCTCTGTACCCTTACTGCAGACTGCTAGCAATTCAATCATAACTTCTAGTAGAAATAATACAGGAATGGCACAACATAGAGCCATAAGAATAGATGCGCCAGAATTGTTATTACATGGGGAATGCATGAAGCTTTAAAACAGGGATGTAAGGAGTGGTGAAAGGTCCTCTTTAACATGCATACATGTACAGTGATAAGGTCAATACCGATGCTGGATGCATATAGTACATATGAGCAGGGGTGTATCTACAGGGGATGCAGAAGTAGCAGTACCAGGTCCTGGTACCTAAGAGGATCTAAAAGCACAGTATTAGAGTCCAGTATTCTATATGATACACGATAAATATGGGGCCTGTTGATAATTTTGCATTGGGCTTCAGGAGCTGGATGTTACATCTCTGCATAGACATTGTAGACACATGGAAATCCATCAGGAAATAGATGAATAAATAGAGATGGAGGGTCTTGAATGGCTAGGTCAACATGCCATTGATAGTACTGTGCATGTCTGCAAGAAACTCCTCAAATATCGCACATATGGGCATGAGAAGTTATTTCTCCCAGTTGGTTCAGAGATTGGTAAAGAGTTAGGAGTAATGTTTGCTAGAGGTAGCTTCTGCAAACTGGGAAATGGCAAGTATTAGATGACATATCGATAATTATTTTATTTAATTGCTATGTCATTTTATTGTTTTCATTTAATTCCATCACTTTTATCTTTATATACTGTGTGAATAAAAATCAAATACTGACATATCCATATGATAAAACTGAGAGGTGTAATATTCCATGATACCCACATGTAATCTGGTGACCCCTGGATAACTGAAATATTATAAAATGGAATCTGAGGGGAATATCCTGGGGATAATAGATTACTACCTACTGAGATGCTGACAATACTTTTACGCGTTTTACTTCCATTATAATAATATGGCAATCATGCATAATAAAGCTGTGCTGTCTGTTTTCAAACAAATGATCAGGATCCAGAATAGTATGAACATAGACGCCATTGGCAAAAATTAGAGACATGATAGCAATGAGTACATCAAGTATACACATACAGTTTCAGCTCTGACTCCAGCATCTCTTTTTCCTCCTCGATGGCCTTCATGCGGATTTGCAGATCCTGTAAATAAAAGACATGATTAGTAACTGGAAGTCATGCAGTGAGTTACAGAAAGAGGTTATTAGGACCGTTATCAGGATGGGAGACTTTACATACAGATGTTTTTTCATCAGAAAATAAAGCTCATTGATTGTGTAATGAAAACTTAGCTTCTCAAAATCTGTGCTTTTTGTAAGTAAATTGAAACCAATGTTGTTTACTTCCACAGAATGAATATACTGGGGCATGTGATGCCCACATAGATGCATGGACTCTACTGTAGCCTAGGAGCTGTCAATGCCTATGGTCCTAACTTGTACCATAGGCATAGGCATACCTGTCCACATACCTGTCCACAGTCCCACTGTACCCACACCGCTGTCCTGTTGACTGCCACTTCTGGTCCCCATAGGACTGAAAGTGGTTTGGTCCTGTGACCAATAATAGGTCTTAGCGGTCACATCTGCTTGAACCAGTGGGACCCAGCCACTTCCTGGTCCTGCAGAGAATGGAAGCACCCATATAGGGTACGTCAGGACTACGCACAGGTGAGTGATTTTATTTTTTCTTATAGGACACACGTTAGGCCCATAGGGGTTGTCTGCTTCTAAACAACCCCTTTGACTAGCTCTGCACCCATAAGATCATCAAGTAGTAAATAATAAATGCTACCATTTACTGACAGCAAGCAGATATGTTTGAAACTAGGAGTAGTTGATACACAAAACACTGCATGACATTTCACTATATAATGAAACTAGAGTACCCCTTTATCAACCTCCAGAGCCAGCATCAAATATGGCACAGTCTCCATTCTGCTAAAACTACCACCATTAGGAGAACTCCAACGCTTACACCATGAAATGTCCATTACTGCAAGTGACTATATACAAGTTGTACACGTGAAATACTTTAGATATATATGTATTGTTTGCTCTGACCTCAAAGTGCTTCTTTTGTTCCTGGAAGATATCATTTGATCTCTCCATCTCCTTCATTTCTGAGAGCAATGTCTCCTCATGGCTCCTTTGCCTGTAAACACGGATAATATTGTGTATTGATTGAGACTACAACAAGTACATCTCCTGTAACGTGTGATATAACTCACACCATGTTGGGGAGATTTATCAGAACTGGTGTAAAGGAAAACTGACTTACAGAAAAACAGATTCCACCTTTTATCTTTCAGAGTTGAAAAATGAAAGGTGGAATCTGATTAGTTGCTATTGGCAACTAAGCCAGATTTCCTTTGCACCAGTTTTGATAAATCTACCCTGAGGAGGGGGTGATGGTGAGTACAATAAAGGAATTCAAGAGGGGCCTGGATGTATTTCTGGAGTGTAATAATATTACAGGCTATAGCTACTAGAGAGGGGTCGTTGATCCAGGGAGTTATTCTGATTGCCTGATTGGAGTCGGGAAGGAATTTTTTATTCCCCTAAAGGGGGGAAAATTGGCTTCTACCTCAGTTTTTTTTTTTTGCCTTCCTCTGGATCAACTTGCAGGGTGACAGGCCGAACTGGATGGACAATTGTCTTTTTTCGGCCTTATGTACTATGTTACTATGTTACCCCTGTCTTTATATACCAGTCTCCATTAAAACTTACAAAATAATATTCTGTCAGTGATACCTTTTAATGGCTAAATGAAAAAGATGATGACAAATAGTAAGCTTTTAAGACACAATGAAGAGACCTGAGTAGTCTTGAAAGCTTACTATTTGTCATCATCTTTTCAGTTAGCCATTGAAAGGTAAAAACGACTGAGAATGCTCAGTTTTTTCAATTTATTTAACATGGTACAAAGATATTTTTTTCTTTAATATATTAGTGATGCCTGTCATTCTATGTGTGTCTACACACTGAATTTCTAAGTGACAATCAGTATAAACTTACATTTGCAGGTCAGTGTTCAGTGACTGGATGGTCTTCTTCATTATCTCGGTTTCTTCCTCAAGATTCTTGGTGTGGACTGTCCGCTCCTTCAGTGTAGAACACAATTTTATTTTTTTTAAAAGGTAGAAGAATTCTATCCATGAAGATCTCAAATTGATATTTGTTCACAAACTGATCCAAAACTGCATACAGCCACCAATAGACCCACAAGATTCCAAACGGCCATTGTTACAATATGGAGAGAGTAGGTGTAATATAAAAGGTTAAGGGGGTCATTTATCAAGCTGATATATGCCTATTTGTATTTCGGGCGCAGATTGCGCTGCAATCTGTGACTTGTCGTTGCTCACACCAGTTCTAAAAAAAAGTCTCATTTACCATTTACTACTTCTGTTTCAGGTGTAGAAAATGGTCTAAATGAAAGACTGCTCCGAAGCTGTCTTACATTTAGAAGCAACGGTGGATACGCCGAAGTTATAAAGAGCCCTGCACCTCCTCATAACTTCAGCAATCCACCACCAGCGATGGAGCTTTAATAAATGTACCCCTAAATCTTTATTGTTCAGTAACCCAAGTTCTCTGGAGAACTTGCCAAGTCTGTGCATTACATGGACAGCCTATTGTAATTCTTCATTTTACCCGTGGAGGTGCTACAGATGAATTGAACACTTGCTGCCAAGTTCCTCCACATATTACAGCTGATTGCTGGGAGTCCCAGCAGCAAGACACTGCATGATTCACTTATCTAATAAAAATGGATTGTTGAGACTGGACAACTCTATCACAATCTATCAGTTTTAGGTATTGATATTTGTTATCCTGCCCCATGGAAAGTTACCATATTCTCTGTTTCCAGCCTCTGTGTCTTCTCTGTAGAACTCAGTAGCTCATCTTGAAGGTTCTGGATCCTCTCAGCCTGGGTCTGGGTTTCATTTTGAAGTGAGGATACTTTTTCTTGCAGTTGTGTATTCTCCTCTGTCAGCTTCTCCACTACTTTCTGCAAGGAACATTGCAAAGTATTTTCAAGGTTCTAGTGGACAGCGTAACTTTATTAATCTGGATCTAAACGGTACCTGAGACAAACTGTAACTGGTCTGCTGTAGCTTCAACTAAAGATTAACATGGCCCATCCTCACAGCATACATGGGCACAGAGAGCCTATGGGTTCTGTAATGTGGGCCCATGTAATGCTCTCTGTGTGGTGCTTACGTGTGGAATTTCTTCCAGAGGACAGGACAGGTTGGTTTAGCTAGGACTAGAGATGGACTGGTTTAGCATGGACTACATTCATAAGATGGTGCAACATTGAACCTATATTCAATATCTCAATTTCTGATATTCGTACCTATTATCTACGAATGGTATGTAGAAATGTATTTACAACTAGGTTTGCCCATGGCACATTATATATACAGGGATGAATTGAACAGTCAGGCAAGTTGGCAGTTTCAGGTTTTGGCAGATGATAGGCCCCCATTGGGCGCACATAGACAAAGCTCAGAAATGAACCCATATCTGAAAAGATCTGTGGACCCACTTTGATCTCATATTGTCACGCTGGGGAGTGGGGGAAACAGTGAGGAGCAGGCGGGGTAGCAACTAGACCAGGGACCGGGATAAGGGAGCAGGTCACCTCCTATGCATCCCTAAATACAATCCCTGACCTCCTGACTGTATGAGCCAACCCTGATGGTGGGAGGGCTCATACCCATAACCTCAGGCCCTACTAACCCTAGAGATCCCTGGTAATAATGTCGGGCTAGGAGACGACCTGTTCATCCAAGACACAGAAGAACCAGAGTCTCCCACATGCCTAGCAACAATGAAGGAGCAGAGAGCAAGCATAAACACATAACAGCAGGTAAGGGCCCAGCGCAAACGACACGCACTGGAACAACCATCACTTACCTGCCACAATGACTGGGTGGAACAACTATAGCTTGCTGATTTGTGGTTCACCCCTCCGGGAAACCATGGAGCCCACTTTCGCAGGCACAAACAGACAGGGGAAATGTCAAACAACCATGCTGGACTACAAACACCAAATAGACCAGACAAGGAACATGAAATGACATACATCAAATACCCTGTACATAAACCCACACCAAACATCATAAACAGGTGAGGAAGGGTAAGGGAACACGGGGAAACATCAGGAGGACATTGCCAAAGACCGTCTTGTTCCACAAGGAGGCCCTTACGGACAGGTGACAGATTCAGAGAGGAGCAAAGCTCCTACTCATACAAAGGGAGACATACAACTAACCTCAGGCACACAACTCCAGTAAAAGAAGAGCCAAGAGGCCACACCCAGCTCCACCTTGCACACTCCTTTAACCCTAAATACACCAAAAATGGGAAGGAACACCAGCCTTAAAGGGGAATTGTAAAATAATGCTAACAACTAGTGATGATCGAGCATGCTCGGCTGAACACCTTTTCGGCTCGAGCATCTCGATGCTCGGCACATGGCGATATTTAGCGGAATACCGCATGTGCTCGAGCGCAATGCTCGAGTCTCCGCCCCACACGTTTCTTGGCTGCTACGCAGCCAATAAACGTGCAAGTAAGTACTGCCCTCACTGTAATGCCGTAGCCATGTTGGCTGATGGCATTAGAGTGATTTAATTGGCTGGCAGGAACGCGTCATCGGGTGCTATATAGCACCCAATGACGCATGTACGCCTCATTCTTAGTCAGGGAGAGCTGTGCTGAGGAAGGGACAGACAGTGTAGGGTGTGATTTAAGAATATTATTACCACCAAAACTTTTCAGAGACCCAAAAGTCCTTTTAAGGACTATTGTGTGTGGCAGCAGCAATCTATATTTTTTGCGCAATCTGCGCTAAATAGCTAAAACTTTACAGACTCAAAAGTCCTTCTAAGGACTATTGTGTGTGGCAGCAATATCTATTTTTAGCAAATCCTGCGCTCAATAGCGTACAATAGTTAGGCCGCTGCAGACAGTGACATTAGCTGCCCACATCTCCTGTGTAAAGTCTGCGCATCCAAAAAATATCTGACATCCAGTTTACTTTTTCAGTAGACGGTGTCCGCTGTGGACAGTGACATTAGCTGCGCCACATCTCCTGTGTAAAGTGTGCGCATCCCAAAAATATCTGACATCCAGTTTACTTTTTCAGTAGACGGTGTCCGCTGCGGACAGTGACATTAGCTGCGCCACATGTCCTGTGTAAAGTGTGCGCATCCAAAAAATATCTGTGACATACAGTGTACTTTTTCAATAGACGGTGTCCGCTGCGGACAGCGACATTACCAGGGCCACATCTGCAGTGTAACGTGTGCGCTTAAAAAATGCATTCGTGACATACAGTGTACTTTTTCCGTAGACGGTATCTGCTGCGGACAGTGACATTACCAGCGTCACATCTGTAGTGTAACGTGTGCGCTTCAAAAATGTATCTGTGACATACAGTGTAGTTTTTCCGTAGACGGTGTCTGCTGCGGACAGTGACATTACCAGCGCCACATCTGCAGTGTAACGTGTGCGCTTCTAAATTTTATCTGTGACATACAGTGTACTTTTTCAATAGACGGTGTCCGCTTCTGACAGTGACATTACCAGGGCCACATCTCCAGTGTAACGTGTGCGCTTCAAAAATTTATCTGTGACATACAGTGTACTTTTTTGCGTAGACGCTGCGTACAGTGACATTACCGGTGGTACCTCTCCTGTATAACGTTTCCTCATCCCAAATACCTGTGACATTCCCTGTCATTTTTCATTAGCCGCTGGTGACAGCATCAACATGATCTGTGGCTTATCTCCTATGTGACATATACACATCCCAAACATATTTTGAAATTTGTTTGCGCATACACTTCCAAATCCTACACTACTGTACGTGTGACAGACTTTCAATCATATATAACATTTAATATGAAGAAGGCGAGCAGTAAGGGAAGGGGCAGTGGCCATGATGGAGCACGCAGAGGCCGTGGCCCTGGGTGCGGTGAAACTGTGCCTGCTGCCAGGGCACAATAAAAACAATCATCCACGATACCTAGCTTCATGTCCCAGTTTGCAGTGCGGTGCAGGACACCACTCTTGAAGTTAGACCAGTGCGACCAGGTGGTCGGTTGGATTGCAGCAGATAATGCTTCTAGTCGGTTAAGCACCACCCTGTCTTCCACCAAGTCCAGTCTCAGTAGCCGAGAGTCTGCTCAACCCAATCCTCACCCTGATCCTCCTTCCTCCCACCATGGAGAGTCTGGGAAAACAAGTGATCCCACACTCGGATATTCCGAGGAGCTCTTTTCAGCGCCATTCCTTGATTTGGCCCTCTCGCCAAGCACGCTTGAAGAGGGACAGATCTTGTTCCCTGATTCCCAAACTCTTGAGCATCCACAATCACAAGAAGATGACTGTGGGGAACGGCAATTACTGTTTAATGAGGTGAATGATGATGAGACACAGTTGCCAATAACTCAACGGCAATTACTGTTTCATGAGGTTGAGGAAAAGGATGAGACACAGTTGTCAATCACTTAGGTAGTGGTTAGGTCAAAAATTCAGGAGGATGAGCAGAGTTAGGAAGTGGTGGACAATGAAGTCAGTGACCCAACCTGGGAAGGTGGAAAGCCGAGCGAGGACAGCAGTACAGAGGAGGTGGAATCTGCTGCATCGCAACAGGCTGGGAGAGGCAGTTGGGTGGCAAAAGGGAGAAGGCGGGCCACACCAAACAGGTCCGCAACTGTTACCCAGGACCTTTGCAAGCACCATCAGTGACCACATCCACTTCTGTGTCCCAGCGCAGCGTACAAATGTCCTTACCCCAGGCATTTGAACGCAAGCGCAAATACCCAGCCACCCACCCACAGGCCATAGCACTAAATGTGCAGCTTTCCAAATTAGTGGCCCTGGAAATGTTGCCATTTAGGCTTGTGGACACTGAGGCCTTCCGCAGCCTCCTGGTGGCGGTTGTCCCGAGTCACGCAGTCCCCAGCCGCCACTATTTTTCAAGGTGTGCCGTGCCCGCCTTACACCAACATGTGTCCCGTAACATCACACGTACCCTGACCAACGCAGTTACTGGGAAGGTCCATTTAACCACGGACACATGGACAAGTGCATTCGGCCAGGGACGCTACATTTCCCTGACGGCACACTGGGAGAATGTTGTGGAGGCTTGGAGCAAGTCGTACCCTGGGATGGCACAGGTGCTACCGATGCCAAGGATTGTGGGCCCTACTTCGATCAGGGTTTCCGCCAGCACCTACGTTAGTGGCTCCAACCCCCACTTCTCCTCTTCCGCCTCTTCCTCCACTTCCACCTCCGAATTATCCGCATGCAGCACCAGTCAGTCATCAGTTGGTAGCTGGAAGCAGTGTAGCACTGCAGTGGGGAAGCGGCAACAGGCCGTGCTGAAGCTGATATGCTTAGGGGACAAACAGCACACCGCTGCAGAGCTGTGGCAGGGGATAAGGGACCAGACTGAGCTGTGGCTCTCGCCACTCAACCTAGAACCAGGCATGGTTGTGTCTGATAATGGCCGTAACTTGGTGGCGGCTTTGGAGCTCGGCAAGCTCACACACATCCCATGCCTAGCCCACGTCTTAAACTTAGTGGTTCAGCGGTTTCTCAAAACCTACCCCAATTTGCCTGAGCTACTGGTGAAGGTGCGCAGCGTGTGTGCACATTTCCGCAAGTCATCGACAGCTTCAGCCGGTCTATCAACGCTGCAGAAGCGCTTGAAATTGCCAGCTCAACGGCTGTTGTGCGACGTGAGCACGTGCTGGAACTCGACATTCCACATGTTGGCCAGGCTTTGTGAACAGCAGAGGGCAGTAGTGGAATACCAGCTGCAACATGGTCGTCGACTTTCCAGTCAGCTTCCGCTATTCACAAGCGACGAGTGGGCATGGATGTCTGACCTCTTTGAGGTTTTAAGAAACTTTAAGGAATCAGATGGTGAGCGGCGATAACGCTATTATCAGCGTAACCATCTATTCAAACGCTCGCTGCTCACAATTAAGGACGACGCTTTGCATATGGAAGAGGTGGAAATGGGGGAAAACATTACACAGGCTGATAGCCAGACCACCCTTAGTTCGTCTTCTCAGCGAATTGGTCGATGAAGAGGAGGAGGAGGAGCAAAAGACGGTTGCCTCCGCTACAGACGGTAGTACCCATGGAAGTTAAATTCCATCTGTTCAACGTGGGTGGGCAGAAGAGGAGGATGAGGAGATTGAGAGTGATCCTCCTGATGACGACAGCGTAGTCTTGCCTGTTGGTACTCTGGCACTCATGGCTGACTTCACGTTGCGCTGCCTTTCCTGCGATCCGCGCGTTATATGCATTTTAGACAACACGTTTTACTGGTTGTTCACCCTTTTCGACCCCCGCTACAAAGAGAACTTCTCATCTCTCATTCCAACCGAGGAGGGGAGACAAGGGGAACACACAGCAGTTTCAACAGAGGCAGGGCAACATTCTCCAAAGCCTGGGACAGTTTCATGACACCCCGCTAGCACCCTCACCCTGATGCGTGGCCTAGTGTCACAAGGAGGGAAACATTTTGGAAGATAGTGAAGAAGTACATAGCAGACCGTGTCAGCGTCCTCAATGATCCCTCAGTGCCTTACAACTACTGGGTGTCCAAGCTGGACACGTGGCACGAACTGGCGCTCTACGCCTTGGAGGTGCTGGCCAGCGTTTTGTCTGAGCGGGTATTTAGTGCTGCTGGTGGCATAATAACTGATAGGCGTATCCGCCTGTCAACTGAAAATGCTGACAGGTTGACTCACATAAAAATGAACAAGGCCTGGATTGACCATGACTTCGCGACTACACCAGAGGAAAGCTGATGAACATAAAGCCACTTTAAATGTGTTGTTTATAATGTACTGAATACACTGTATTCCCATGCACCTCTTCCACTGCAAACAAGGGTATATGGTTGAATCTTCCTTTTCTCATCCTCGTTCTCCTCTTCCATCATATCAACATGTTTATTTGTCGCAGATAATGCCCTCGCATATATGCCCTTCGCATGTAATGTTTTACAGGGTCAGCTCAGCTGCAGGCCCTCGTATATAATTTTTTGGAGGGTCAGCTCACCAGCAGGCCCTCGCCTACAATGTTTTACAGAGTCAGCTCACCAGCAGGCCCTTGCATATAATTTTTTAGAGGGTCAGCTCACCAGCAGGCCCTCGCATATAATGTTTTACAGGGTCAGATAACCAGCAGACCCTCACATATCATTTTTTTAGAGAGTCAGCTCACCAGCAGGTCCTCACCTACAATCTTTTACAGGGTCAGCTTACCTTCAGGCCCTCGCATATAAAGTTTTAGAGGGTCAGCTCACCAGCAGGCACTCACCTACAAGTCCAGTCTCACTATCAAAGAGTCTGGTCAACACAATCCTCACCACCAGGGGTTTCGTAACTAGTTATCACGGAGGAGTCTCGTTCGTTATCGGAATTAACCAGACAAATCGCTCCACCAACTAAGGACGTCAATGCACCACCACCCACAGAATCGAGAAAGAGCTATCAATCTGTCAATCCTTTCCGTGTCCGGGCCGGGTGAGGTTTCCCGTGTTGAGTCAAATTAAGCCGCAGGCTCCACTCCTGGTGGTGCCCTTCTGTCAATTCCTTTAAGTTTCAGCTCTGCAACCATACTCCCCCCCAGAACCCAAAGACTTTGGTTTCCCGGAAGCTGCTCGGCGGGTCATGGGAATAATACCACCGGATCGCCGGTCGTCATCGTTTATGGTCAAAACTACGACGATATCTGATCGTCTTCAAACCTCCGACTTTCATTTTTAATTAATGAACACATTCTTGTCAAATGCTTTCGCTTTGGTTCGCTTTGCGCCAGTCCAAGAATTTCACCTCTAGCGGCGCAATACGGATGCCCCCGGCCGTCCCTCTTAGGGCTCTTTCACACTTGCGTTCTTTTCTTCGGGCATAGAGTTCCGTCGTCGGGGCTCTATGCCGGAAGAATCCTGATCAGTTTTATCCTAATGCATTCTAAATGGAGTGAAATCTGTTCAGGATGCATCAGGATGTCTTCAGTTCCGGAACGGAACGTTTTTTGGCCGGAGAAAATACTGCAGCATGCTGCACTTTTTGCTCCGGCCAAAGATCCTGAAGACTTGCCGCAAGGCCGGATCCGGAATTAATGCCTATTGAAAGGCATTGATCCGGATCCGGCCTTAAGCTAAACGTCAGGGCGCCCCAAGCGCATGGATCACGTGATCGCATGGCACGTCATCCATGCGCATGGGGCGCCCTGACGTCACTCTGGAGCGCCCCGGGAGCCGCACGGACTGTAAGTATACCGCTCCCCCGCTCCCTGCTCCTACTATGGCAACCAGGACTTTAATAGCGTCCTGGGTGCCATAGTAACACTGAACGCATTTTGAAGACGGATCAGTCTTCAAATGCTTTCAGTACACTTGCGTTTTTTCTTGCGTTTTTCCGGATCCGGCGTGTAATTCCGGCAAGTGGAGTACACGCCGGATCCGGACAACGCAAGTGTGAAAGAGGCCTTAATCATGGCCCCAGTTCTGAAAACCAACAAAATAGAACCGGAGTCCTATTCCATTATTTTTAGCTGAAGTATTCAAGCAACCCGGCCTGCTTTGAACACTGTACATTTTTCAATGGTTAGCTAAACAGCAGACACTCTCCCATAATTTTTAAAATGGTCAGCTCAGCAGCAGGCCCTCATTCATAATGTTTTAGAGGGTCAGCTCAGCAGCATGCCCTCGCATATAATGTTTTAGAGGGTCAGCTCACCTGCAGGCACTCACCTACAATCTTTTAGAGGGTCAGCTCACCAGCAGGCCCTCACCTACAATCTTTTACAGGGTTAGCTCACCTGCAGGCCTTCACCTAATTATACCTAATAGGTAATTTGCTCGCATGCTGCCTTGCTTGGAAGTGGTAGCCGTAGCTGTTTCTCAGGCTCCCTCTCCGGAATCAAACCCTGATTCCCCGTCACCCATGGTCACCATGGTTCGCTCTAGTTGATAGGGCAGACATCCCAATGGATCGTCGCCGTCACAGGGACGCGCGATCGGGCCCAGTCTATCTAGAGTCACCAAAGCGTCAGCAGGCCCTTGCCCATAATATTTTAGATGGTCAGATCAGCAGGCCCTTGCTCCAAATGTTTTTGAGAGTCACCAGCAGGCCATCAATCATAATTTTTCAAGGCTGTGTATGATGCCTTCCTTTATGTGTAACAAAGGGTGTATTGTAGTGCCGGTTCCTTGTAATTTTTTGCAGCACTTTCACTTAGTGCATGAGTGTAGGAGTCCCACTACCTGAACAATTGTACCACAATGTGAATGAGGCCCTCCTTTATGTAAAAATCAGGTTGTATCGGAGTGCCTCTTCCTTGTAATTTTTGCCAGAACTTGCACTTTATATACAAGTAAATATACAGGAAAGAATGTTTCCTAACAATTTTTCCTCTAAAATCAATTTTATGTTTATGTTTTATGGTTTTGTGCGTATTATTGTCAGTCTGTAAAAGTGGTGTACTACTCAGACAACATTGTTCAGATGCACCCAGACATCCTTCCCATGCTGTTCCCGAACCATTTTGGTGGTGTTTCCATCAATTTCTGATGGTGCTCTATCAACACTACTAACAACACGTTGCCACCAGCAACAGGCATGCACAGCAAAAGTGTCACGGTCCACTACCACCAGACCATGAGAGCCGTGACACATATGGTCTCTTAATAAGTCAAGAGCTCCTCATAGACATTAACATTAATAAACATACTGTATTAATACCAAATTACACATCGATGAGGATGTGATTCTTTCCATTTACAACAAAAGTATTTTACCTTTAGTTCCGCATTCTCTTGATTTGTCCTCATCATCTCCATCTAATAGAATTGAAGAAAAATGCAGAAGGTCATAAATACATGGTATTACAGACAAATCAATCCATATGACTATGTAAAAGAACTGCTCACCCTTCACAACTCAACAAATGGAGATTTAATAAAAAATTTATGATTATGAGTTTGGTAGTACGTATGTGTCATGGAACCATGAACCAGACGTACAACAAGAGATAAGTGGGAATAAGAAGGCTTTATTGAAAATCAAGCTGTAAGCAAAAGTCCAAACGGATGGCTAAACCGAAGCAGGGTCTTGCGTAGACAGAGGTCAGGAACCAGAAGGGTGGTCAGACGAAGCCTGGATCAGGAACCAGCAGGGTAGTCAGACGAAGCCAGGATCAGGAACCAACGGGGTAGTCAGACGAAGCCAGGATCAGGAACCAACGGGGTAGTCAGACGAGGCCAGGATCAGGAACCAGAAGCAGCAGCAGTCTTAGAAGCATGTGAACACAGGAGGACCAAGCAAGGAACTGAAGCCACAGGCCTCCTATATATATGAGCTAGGCATCCAGCTCCTCCCAGTGGGAAGGAGAAGCCGCAGGGTGGGAGGCTACAAGAAACCCAGAAACCAAGATGGCCGCCAGCACATGTCAAACGAAGGAGAACAGTAAGAAGGTAAGACCATGACAGTACCTCCCCCTCAAGGGCCCCTCCTCCGCGGAGTAAGGAACGGTTTCTGAGGGAAGCGTGCGTGGAAGGCTCGGAGCAAAGCAGGAGCATGGACATCTGCGGAGGGAACCCAGGAACGCTCCTCTGGACCATAACCACGCCAATGGACCAAAAACTGCAACCGACCGCGGACCAGGCGTGAGTCCAGGATATTGCTCACCTCATATTCCTCACGATTGCCCACTTGGACCGGACGGGGCCGAGGAACCGAGGAAGTGAAACGATTACACACCAATGGCTTCAACAGGGAGACATGAAACACGTTGGAGATCCGCATGCCAGGAGGAAGCGCAAGGGCATAGGCTACCGGGTTTACCCTGCGAAGCACTCGGAAGGGACCAACAAAGCGAGGCGCCAGCTTGGGAGTGGGCACTCGAAGGTTGAGGTTGCGGGTGGACAACCATACACGGTCTCCGACCTGGTAGGAAGGAGCGGGCGCTCGTCTGCGATCAGCCTGGAGTCTCTGGCGCTGCGCAGAGACCTCAAGGGACCTCTGGATCTGTACCCAAGAAGCACGTAGGACGGAAAGGTGATCCTCCACAGCCGGAATATCCTGGGGAGAGAATGCCTCCGGTAACACGGCAGGTTGGAACCCATAATTGGCCATGAAGGGAGACGTCCCAGAGGAAGAGTTCACCGCCGTGTTCCTGGCAAACTCAGCCCAAGGCAGGAGGTCAACCCAATTGTCTTGGTGATCGGAGACATAGCAACGAAGGAATTGCTCCAAGGCCTGATTGGATCGTTCTGCGGCCCCATTGGACTGAGGGTGGTAGGCCGAGGAGAAAGAGAGATGAATCCCCAACTGGGAGCAAAAGGCGCGCCAGAACCTGGACACAAACTGACTCCCCCGATCCGACACAATCTCCTTGGGCAAACCGTGCAACCGGAAGACCTCCCTGGCGAAAATCGTGGCCAACTCTTGTGCAGAAGGTAACTTCTTGAGAGGAACACAGTGGCACATTTTGGAAAACCGATCCACAATCATGAGAATGACCGTATGGCCTCGGGATGCAGGGAGGTCCACAATGAAATCCATGCCCAGGTGTGACCATGGGCGCTCCCCGGTGGCTATGGGTTGCAAAAGGCCCAACGGAAGGTGCCGAGGGGACTTACTCTGGGCACAAACGGAGCATGCCGCTACATATGCGGCGATGTCGGAACGTAGAGAAGGCCACCAGAACAGACGTGAAACAGCCCAGGACAGCTGATTCTTTCCAGGATGCCCCGCGGCCTTGGAGTTATGGTAGGTTCGCAACAACCGAGTGCGCAACTCCTCAGGCACAAAACACCTGCCGTTGGGTCTCCCAGAGGGAGCACCAGATTGAGCCGCCAAAATCTGCTCACCCAGGGGAGAGGTCAGGCTGGTGCGAATGGCGGCCAGGATCTGATTCGGAGGTATGACCGAAGTCGGAATCGACTCCTCCCCGGACAGCTCGGAGTACTGCCGTGATAAGGCATCCGCTCTGATGTTCTTGGAACCGGGTAGGTAGGAGACCACGTAATTAAAACGTGACAAGAACAGAGCCCATCTGGCCTGACGTGGTGTCAATCTCTTGGCCTCAGAAAGGTAGGTCAGATTCTTGTGGTCCGTCAGGATGAGAACCGGAACCACCGAACCCTCGAGCAAGTGCCTCCATTCTTTAAGGACCTGCACGATGGCCAATAACTCCCTGTCACCAATCTGATAGTTGCACTCCGCGGAAGACAGTTTCCGGGAGTAAAACCCACAAGGAAGCAGAGGACCCTCTGGTGTTCTACGCTGAGACAGAAGGGCGCCTACTCCCGTCTCAGACGCGTCCACCTCGAGGACAAAGGGCAACCCAGGGTTGGGATGCGACAGAATCGGAGCCGACACAAAGGCGGACTTTAGAGCCTCAAAAGCTCGGATGGCCTCGAGCGGCCAGACCTGGAAATTACTGCCCTTCCTGGTCAGATCCGTGAGAGGCTTGGCTAGCATAGAAAAGTCCCTGATGAACTTCCGATAATAATTGGCGAAGCCCAAAAAGCGCTGCAGGGCACGGAGACCACTGGGCTGGGGCCACTGTAAGACAGCCGAAACCTTCTCAGGATCCATGGAGAACCCCTCAGCGGAAATGATGTAACCTAAGAAGGTTACCTGGGATCGGTGAAATTCGCATTTCTCAAGCTTACCGAACAGCCTGTTCTCTCGTAACCGTTGCAACACTCGTCTGACATCCATAATGTGGGCCTCCATGGATTCAGAATATACAAAGATGTCATCCAAATAGACCACCACACACTGCTGCAACAGGTCACGGAAAACATCGTTGATGAATTCCTGGAAGACTGCGGGCGCATTGCACAACCCAAAGGGCATAACCAAGGATTCATAATGACCGGTCCTGGTGTTAAACGCGGTCTTCCACTCATCGCCCGCCTTGATCCTTACCAGGTTATATGCCGCCCTCAGGTCGAGTTTGGTAAAGACCGTGGCCCCTTTGAGGCGATCGAACAGCTCGGAAATCAAGGGTATCGGGTAAGCGTTCTTGATCGTGATGCGATTGAGACCCCTGTAATCGATGCAAGGCCTCAACTCACCGCCCTTCTTTTTCACAAAGAAAAATCCAGCCCCTGCCGGGGACGAGGATTTGCGAATGTGTCCGCGTGAAAGCGCCTCCCTCACGTACTCCTCCATGGCCTCATTCTCCGCTACCGACAGTGGATAGACTTTGCCACGAGGAGGAACGGCACCAGATTGTAACTCTATGGCACAATCGTATGGGCGGTGCGGAGGTAGGGCAACCGCGCGCACCTTATCGAATACATCCCGGTACTCTTCATATTCAGGAGGCAACAGAGAGTCCGAGGAAGTACACAGCAACTTGACAGGCCCATGGATGCAACTAGCCCCACACTGCGGTGACCACGAGAGGATCTCGGCCGATCTCCAATCGAAAGTCGGATTATGCTTCTGGAGCCAGGGGTACCCCAAGACCACCGAGTAGTGTGGAGACGAAATCACCTGGAGACAGACCGACTCTCTGTGAACGGCACCAATGGCTATCCCCACTGGAAGGGTCTCATGAGTCACGTGTGGCGGCAGAAGGGGTCTGCCGTCTATCGCCTCAAGAGCCAGTGGGGAACCTCGAGGCTGCAGAGGAATGGAATTGGCGGCAGCGAACACACTATCAATGAACAAACCACCAGCACCAGAGTCCACCAACGCCTGGGTCGTCACCGAGCCCCCGACCCAGGAGAGGACAACAGTGATCAGTGGTTTGTCAACACGGGAAACCGGGGACGAGGAGACTCCACCCAAGATCTGCCCCCGACAGGATCTCAGGTGCGAGCGTTTCCCGGACGGTTCGGACATGCCAACCGAAAATGCCCACCGAGACCACAGTACATGCATCGGCCCTCGCGTCTCCGGAGTACCCTCTCCCCCTCGGACAGGCGAGCAAACCCCAGCTGCATGGGTTCACCCCCAGACAAGTTATCCCCAGGAGGCGTGGGAGGAGAGGGAGGCACGGGTGGGACAGCAAACGTAGGCGCCAATCTGTTAGAAGACCTCCGCAGGCTCTCCTTAAAGGAAGGTCTCTCCCTGAGTCTGGTGTCAATCAAAATCAGGAAAGAAATAAGAGACTCGAGCTCCACTGGTAGGTCCTTAGCTGCAACCTCATCCTTCAAGGCATCCGAGAGACCATGAGAGAAAGCAGCGACCAGAGCCTCATTATTCCAGCCCACCTCTGCTGCCAGGGTACGAAACTCAATGGCGTATTCAGCTGTCTGATGGACATAAGGAGCTTCGCAGCAGAGGCAGCACGAGCCGGCACATCGAATACCCTCCGAAGAGAGGCAACAAAACCGGAAAACTCGGCAACCACCGGATTGTTGTTCTCCCATAAAGGGCTGGCCCAGGCCAAGGCCTTGTCCGAGAGCAGCGAGATCAAGAAGCCCACCTTTGATCTCTCAGTAGGAAAGGCATGTGGCAGCAACTCGAAATAAATGCCCACCTGGTTAAGGAAACCTCGGCACTGAGTTGGCTCTCCCCCAAAGCGCTGTGGAAGGGGGGCAGAACCGGTCATACCCCGAGACACCGCAGGCGCAGCAACAGGTGTCGGGGTAGACTCTGGCGCAACAACCGGAGCGGCAGTAGGAGCGGGCCCAGGAGCGACAACCGACCCATCGGCAACGGAAGCAAAATGAGCCGTGCGTTCAAGCAGGGTTTGCAACGCCACAGCGAACCGACCCAACAGGTGATCCTGCTGATCAAGTCTGGCAACCAGCGTAGGTAGCGAGGATGGCCCTGTACCGTCAAAATTCATGGCTTGGTCCTAATGTCATGGAACCATGAACCAGACGTACAACAAGAGATAAGTGGGAATAAGAAGGCTTTATTGAAAATCAAGCTGTAAGCAAAAGTCCAAACGGATGGCTAAACCGAAGCAGGGTCTTGCGTAGACAGAGGTCAGGAACCAGAAGGGTGGTCAGACGAAGCCTGGATCAGGAACCAGCAGGGTAGTCAGACGAAGCCAGGATCAGGAACCAACGGGGTAGTCAGACGAAGCCAGGATCAGGAACCAACGGGGTAGTCAGACGAGGCCAGGATCAGGAACCAGAAGCAGCAGCAGTCTTAGAAGCATGTGAACACAGGAGGACCAAGCAAGGAACTGAAGCCACAGGCCTCCTATATATATGAGCTAGGCATCCAGCTCCTCCCAGTGGGAAGGAGAAGCCGCAGGGTGGGAGGCTACAAGAAACCCAGAAACCAAGATGGCCGCCAGCACATGTCAAACGAAGGAGAACAGTAAGAAGGTAAGACCATGACAGTATGTCAATCCAGCGCTCTATTCACTTCTATAGGGCTGACCTACTATAGTGCTATGTCAGCCTTATAGCAATGAATAGAGTAGTGAAGAGACATGCGCACTACTGCTCTATTCAGAGAGAGGACTCCGGGGAGGTCCAGACTGTGGATAGGTAAAAAAAAAATCTCTTTAGGTAACCCCTCTATGGAGTTTTCTAGTCAGTAGACATCACTAAGCTTCCTTTAATTCAGTACCTTCATCCTGGTAGCCAGTCAGTAGTTAACAAAAAGGCTGAGGGTCATACTAGAGTACCAGAGAATCCTCTAGTTGGCCAGGCTCTGCCCCAATAATAGGCCCCAAATGTCCGGCAGAAGGCAATTCCATTTGGAGATGACGACCACTTTCCACTTGGGTCTATTTCCTATGGGTAGCTTCACATTTATGTACATTACTGTGTTCAGTACTGAAGTAAAGCAGTTCTGTTGCCCCTTCGTTTAGGTGATCAGATTGGTCCTTGGGGCTCTCCAGCTGTTGTAAAACTGCAACTCCCAGTATGTCCAGTCTGCCTACATCTATCAGCCTACAGCAGGGCATGATGGGATTTGTAGTTTTACAACAGTTGGAGAGCCGAAGTTTGCCCATCCTCTGATCTAGTCTATTCTAGGGATAATGCATCAATACAATTTGCCAAAAAATACAAAACTTGAAGGAACATTAAAGCATAATTTTCTATAAATTACAATGACAAATAATCTGTCTTCAGTTTGTTTTCTCCAGATTGCACTCATATGGACTGTTCATGTTGAAATACTTAATAGATAGATAATATCAGACCTCAGTTGTCACCATCAGGATATCATCATCTTCATCTTCTGGGATGTTGTGACAGAACTGAACAGGTATGCTGGCTCCTCGTACTTCCCCATTATAGTCCACATAACAGAACTGGTAGTAGTCATCATCCTTGGGCAGATAGTATGCTGGAAAGAGATAAATCAGGTATCTTATTTCTTTCTCATTTTTGGACTATTGAGGTCATTTATCAAACTGGTGTAAAGTAGAACTGGCTTAGTTGCCCATAGCAACCAATCAGATTCCACCATCATTTTTCACAGCTTCATTAGAAAGTGAAAGGTGAAAACTGATCAGTTGCTATGGGCAACTAAGCCAGTTCTACTTTACACCAGTTTGATAAATTACCCCATATGTGTGTAGATTTACTAATCCTATAGATGACGTAAACATCAATGTTAATCTTTTCCCTCTCAAGTCTTATTTTCCTAAGTTGCAGACACAATAGTCCACCTCTGAATCTTGTAATAACTAGCAGAGAATTGCTGGACTATGACTCCTGATGGGTCTTGTAACCGGAGTGTCACGTGCCATTTATGGATCTGCTTCTATTTTAGATCGTAGAGGGACCTTTTGCACCATCATGTACACCCCAAAATTCTTTATGTGCTATGGCTTAATCACAGACCTCTATGTTGTCAAGATCCACAGAAAATAAAGATATGCAGTGTTTTGAAAAAAAAATCCACAGAAACAGGCAAGTAAAGCCACAGAGCGCTCTGAATGTGAAAAGAATAATTGGAATGAGAGTGCCCTAACAGTTAGGAAAAGTAAAGATTTCTAACACAAGGATGTTGTTTCCTTGTTGGAGACTAACAATGAGTACAAAAGAGTAGCACTCGCCTTCGCTCCTCCAAAATGAGCAACTCGTTATAGCATGGTGGGGGCTAAATGCTAAATACGGATATAAAGTGGTATCCTGTTTCACAATACTCATGACCTATCCTATCCATATGAGATTGGTGGGGGTCTGACTCGCTGACCGACCCTGCCGATCAGCTGTTTGAAAGGGCCACTTTACTCAAGAGCACTTTGTCCTCTTCAGTGTTTACCTGCATGTCGTCTACATTGCAGTGGTGGTGCAGGGTAATTACAGCTTTTCATTCTATTTACTTGAATGGGAGTGGAAGCTGTAATACCCATCACTGCCACTACAATGTAGAGGGCGTGCAGATAAACACTGAGCAGTGCAGCTCCATTCAAAAAGCTGATGGTCAGGAGAGTCACACCCCCACCAATGTGATTTTGGTCAGAATCCTTAATAGTCATATGTAAAAGCATGATTCATGAGTCTTTGTGTCAGTGACTATATCAGTATTAGATGTTATACCCATATTCATTTACTTATTTTTATGCTCTTGAGAATTTTGTCATGGTTGACAGGCCAGCTTTAGACACAGTAAGTATATAGACAACTCTGACCTGTGAAGAGAATAGTGTCGTCCACGCTGGTCCGTGCCGAGATCCAGGTGAAATATTCTCTGGTCGTTTTCCATCCAACCTTCAGAGTGAAACAAACAAAATTAGAACCATACATAATGAGACCAGACAGGGGGGAGATATTCATTCACAGAGTGGCATGCTTATTATGGATTGGGATGGGATGTCTGATCCAATAGCCAAGATTGTAGAAAGGCATAAATGTAAACCGGTTGTTAGATTTTCCTCTAACTGCAACTTCCAGTAAGGCCCCTTGCACACCACATATGAGAGATTGTTCTCCTGTACATCTTCTTGATAAATTGGAAGATTGGAACGTGGCACAAGAAAGAGGAGAATTCTTCCCTAAGGTTCTGCCATATGTGATTTACAAAGTGGTCTTTAGTGCTAATCCAACGTTTTATTTCATGGCTGAAATTTTCATCTATTGCAGTGTTCTAAAACCTGTGATTCTCCATTTGTTGCAAAACCAGAAACACTTAGTATAGACAGCCACATGGCATGTTAAGACTCGTATACACAACAGTAACAGGATGTTCGGACGTCAGTCTAATGGGTGTGAAGAGGTCCCGACTCTCCCCCGATAGGAGGATTGGGCAAAGTGAATATTTTGGGACGATGCTTTTGTTCCTTTAGGAGATAAGCCACCGGCAGAAGTGTCTGGCAGCGGCTTTCTCCTCTCCCCATTGAATACACATACATGTTCAGCCAAACCAAATATGTATGGGAGAGTCATGAGGGAGTCAGATAGCTGGTGGCTGAATAATCGATCGGCTGACAGGTATTGAATGTGGCTTTACTGACCACAGATCTGAATCAATGACAGAGATCCTTCCAATAATGAATAGTTCCAGATTTTTTTTTTCTGTTGCTCTATTTAAGTTCTAAAGCAAGCTTAGAAAGAATGAGGAAACAACATACATACAGTGGATATAAAAAGTCTACACACCCCTGTTAAAATGTCAGGTTTCTGTGCTGTAAAATAATGAGACAAAGATAAATCATTTCAGAACTTTTTCCACCTTTAATGTGACCTATAAACTGTACCACTCAATTGGAAAACAAACTGAAATCTTTTAGGTAGAGGGAAGAAAATATAAATAAAAAAATACAGAAAACCTGACACTTTAGTAGGGGTGTGTAGACTTTTTATATCCGCTGTATATCGTAATAAGGAGAAAAATTCACTACAAGAGCATTCCCAGCATTCAAGACGGCATTCTGACTTAATGCCAAAACCAGATATAAGAGGCTTACACGCCTACGCCCTCTAGTCTGCTTTTACATAGTGTTTGGCCAGTGTTTGATCAGTGATTTACATTAGTGATTGTGAGCCAAAACCAGGTGTGGGCCAAAAGAGTGAACAGCTTAAGAGTCCATTCACACGTCCGCAGTATTTTACGGATCCGCAAAACACCGGGCCGGCACCCCAATGGAAATGTCTATTCTTGTCCGCAGCTGCGTACCGGAAATGCGGATGCGAACAGGACACTGTGTGCTGTCCGCATCTTTTCATTGAAAATGAATGTGTCAGCACTTGTTCCGCATAATTGCGGAACGTATCCGGATCCGAAGTGTGGACGTGTGAATGGACCATAACTTTAAATGTCAGTGCAGTAGAATGTGCTGCACACAGCAATATATTACACCTGCCTTATATACTGAGGCACACTTGGGGAGATTTATCAAAAGTGGTGTAAAGGAAAACTGGTTTAGTTGCCCATAGCAACCAATCAGATTCCACCTTTCTTTTTCCAAAGGAGCTCTGCAAAATGAAAATTGGAATCTAATTAGTTGATTTGGGCAGCTAAGCCAGTTTTCCTTCACACCAGTTTAAATATATTCCCCCCACTAACTGTATGAGTAAAATAACGGATTAAGGCTACATTCACACGTCAGTATTTTTCTATAATCCGAATTTCGGTCCGTTTTTTGATGTTTCCGTATGTCATCCGTTTTTTGCGGATCCGCAAAAAACGGAAACATGTATACATTTCAATAATCAAATAAAGTTGTTTGGATTTCTTTGAAAAAAAATAAAAATAAAAATAATTTGCTATGTGTTTCCAGGAACGGATTCCGCAAAAAACTGAAGACATACGGAATGACATCCGAATGTCTTCCGTTTTTTGCGGATCCATTGACTTTGTATTGTACCAGGATCCGAAGTTTGCGGAAAAGAATAGGACATGTTTTATATTTAAACGGACATGCGGAACGGAACAACGGAAACGGACAGCACACATTGTGCTGTCCGATTTTTTCCAGGACCCATTGAAAATGAATGGGTCCAGATCTGGCCCTGATCTGTTCCGCAAAAAACGGAACAGATCAGGAAAGAAAAAACGGACGTGTGAATGGACCCTAACTCTTAATGTGGGTGCAGTAAAACATCATGCACACGGCACTACACTCTACTTGCAGTCTCCCTACAGTCTCTCTACAGTCTCCATGCACTGTCCCTGCACTGTCCCTCTCCAATATTCTTTTTTAAACCAGTTTTCAGCAACACTGTCCCTAGCACATGAGCACTTGCCACGTCTCTCCCTATGCTCAGCTCACAGGTATGAGGCTTTATTAGGCCTGTGACATCACAGGGGGGTGGCTAAAAGCGGATTGTCTGGCTGCACAGCATTATGGGTAATATTGCGTTCCCGGGCTTCTTGCTTTCACTTTGTAACAAGTAATTTGCCATTTTAAGCAAAACTGATTTGTTAACAGGAAATTTGTGGCAAATCAAATTTTTCCTAAACTTCAGATCGAATTCCACTTCAGTTGCTTTGATTCGCTCAACTCTAGTGTTGACGCAGGGCCATCGTGGCACCATGGCCATGCCTCAGCTTCTGCCCACATATCCTGCATACCGCCATGCTAATGTCCTCTAGCGACTTGCTGAAAAATTCCCACACTGCCGAGTATGGCATTTTCCCTCCAGTACTGCGTGATGCCTGTCTGCCGCTGCTTTTATGAATCCGTGCACTGCTAGTGGGTTCCTCACAGGTAGTCTCCTGAGTAGCTGATCTCCCACTGCTTCCACCTTGCTGTCTCACGGACACGCTGCCACCCTGCTATCTCACAAGCACGCTTCCACCCTGCTCATGAGCATGCTTCAACCCTTGCCCCGATGATGACGATGCGCCTCTTCACTTGGCTCCCATGTTCGATCGACTAAATCTACATCTGTTTGTCCCTCACTAATGTCACCTTCACCTGTCTCTTACGCATGTCCCTGACCTCTCAACATGTGCTCCCACCCCGACTGTTATCATCGGTAGTTGCATGCCTAGAGGAGTCCGCAGCAAACCTTTCCTCCAAATCTGTTCTAGCCTGTAACTGCTGACTGTCCTCAGAAACCTCATCCTCGGTGAAAAGCGGAGCAGAGCCCTCAGCATACGTTACTTGGCGAGCAGAAGGAGCAGCCAACTGAACATGGTGTCAAAGGAACCCACTCATTCCTGGCGGTGTGTATCTGTTGTCACCTGAGATGATGTTGAAGAGAGAGTAAACGATTACAGTACAGCTGGATTATTGGTCAAAACACGACCGTTGGATGACAGTGGCAGATCTGGCCTCTTGCTACTGCTACCACCAACCCTTCTGCTGCTACTTGTGTCGGCTACAGCAACATTTTTGCCACTGCCCATACAGCAACTATCAGTAATCTAACAGATTAAGTGAAAATGTGTCAGCATTTCAACAAGATGGAGGCTTTAATGTACAGTAATTCTATGTATAAAATAATAGATTAACTGCAAAAATGTGTCAGTCAGTTAATACTTGTTGTGCCTTTTCATAGGTATATGCATTGATATCCAATTATTCTAGTCAATATGGATGTTCATTGCCTTTAAGAGCAATGGTCGACTATATTTACAATTTTGCATGTCTTGAGTAGGCCGAAGTAAGGTCGCACAAAGGTTTCTGTTCTTTAGTGTTATTCTTCTCATGAATGTACCAGTCTGAGAAGAGGCCTCCTTGTCTACTTATACCTTTATGACGGGAGATAAAGATAAGCTCTATGCAGCTGGTGATAATTGCCTATACAATTAGGCATTTATTAATGAAGCAAAATATATAATATTCATGTATTCATTTAATGAGTCTTAGTCCTTAGCATAAGACAATCAGTAGGAAATATATATATATATATATATATATATATATATATACACACATCTATATATATATATATTGCTTTATATTATATTGTTGTATGTCATGAAGACAAAATGTATCCAGTATATTATATATATTTCTCACTAGAATATTCGTCTCTAAAAGAATGTCTGTAAAGATGTGTGTTTTGTAACAATTAATCACATCTTTGGTATGACAGAGGAGGTACTTATATCTCTGTGAGAAAACAAGGCCCATTTATATCATTACGGTACATAGATCAACAGTGTGAGAAAAATTCAGAGAGACGCCTAGAGGTCTATCTCTTATTGCTACAAGTGTCAGAATTAATCCCTATAGCTTTGAATTAAAGCTTCTAACGTCAAATGTTTAGAATACGTTTTAATCAGACTTACATAGTTAACCCTTTATACTATGATGCAAATAGCTTACACAACAGTGCCACCTAGGTATGAGTAGATGACATTACAATAGTAGCAAAAGTGCATTCTGGGTAAGGTTATAATGTCAATAAAAAAAAAAAAAAAAAAATATTTTTTTTTTAATCAGTGGCCACTCCCATCTGACAATGATTGGAAAGTTCCAAACTAGGAAGGTGTGTCTAACTGATAAGTTTGTGGTCATAAACCACACACAGAGAGAGATAGACAAGGGAGCTCTCTAGAGGGGTCTATCAAGATGAAAGCCATGGTGAGATGCGCTATGATGGACCACTCAGCTTTCCTGGGAGCAGAAGTGAGATTCCTACTAGGACTTGGTAAGAGACACAGAGAATGATATTTCATTTTACTAATTTTATAATGTGGGTGAAATTATACCATCTAGATTGGTGAATAAATAAATAAATTAATTGATCATCTCCATATTGAGATGTAGTCTTAGGATATTGTGAGGCTTCATTCTACCTGCAGAAGAATCAAGACTCATAATCTAGCAAAACATTAAATGATTGCTTATATACATACATATATATATATATATATATATATATATACACACAGTATATATATATATATATATATATATATATATATATATATATATATATGTAGATAGATAGAACATTCTTCGCCAAGCTAAGAGATGGATTCCCACAGGAATTGTTTCAAGTCTTTACCATTTAAGATATAGTCTAGCAAAGATCCTAGATCCTGGATTTGCCCATTCTGGAAGTCATGTGATGTGTAGTTGGTTAGAAGGGGGCGGAATGTATTTAGCATTCCATATTGATGTCTAGGATCAGACATGCCCATCTTGATATCATGAGTTTTTCTCTGAACAGATGTGATATACATAACTTATGTTCCTATGTTGATATCCTAACCTAATAATAGCTTGGTTATAAGTTATTTCCACTCACATGTATTGTTAAGCTTGTAATGTTTTATATTAGCACTATATATATTCATTTGCATGTATCATTGTTTATTTACTTATGTATGTTTATAATCTTGTAACCAATAAATCTCTGTATTTTTATAATACCTGCGTATTATTGTATAATGGAGAACTACATTTTTATCATTAACGTCATCTCACGTCAAAAGAACTTAATTTATCTGAGGAAATAGTCGGACTCAGATGTGAATTGTATCGATTAGTTTGTCTATGTAACGAATCCCATTAGTAGTAGCGTCTGGTTTGTCTGGTTTACCCGAACGGAGAAGCACACAGTGAGTATAGCCCTCCGTTCGGTGCTGGTTTGGTAAATTCCCAAGGTGTAACTGACAGCGATATCACTCCCACACACATCACAGGTACCCAAACAACAGCCGAAACATGATGAAGGGTGTAAGAAGACTCTGTTTTTATTGACCCGAACTTGTATTTATACTGTACCCCCTGAAAAGGAAGGGGGCCTTCCCCGGGGGAGGCAAGAAACAACCAATAGTACATGCGTTACAGTTTGGTTCCTCCCTTTGTTTGCCTGGAGACAATTAGTCCAGACACTGTATAAATTAACTATCTCCAGACAATAAACCCACGAAAGATACCCCATAGACAAATTACATGCTACAATTACAGGCCACACAATACGCATACCTTCACAGGTCTCCCCCTTTGTCTGCCTGGAGATAATTAGTCCAGACACTGTATAACTTAATTATTTCCAGACACCAAACCCACGAAAAGTACCCAATAGACAAATTACATGGTACAATTACAGGCCACACAATACGCATATCTTCACACGGCTCCCCCTAAGTCCATGGGCCGGCATATCCGCCTAGACCCTGTCGGGTTGGCTCAGAGATGTCCGAAGAACGAAAGTTTTCATGTGTCCAAGTCCGGTTGACGGGACAATCCGTCCGCATTCCCATGTTGTTTGCCTGGCCTGTACTGCATAGTAAAATTGTACGTTGTAAGGCCAGGCTCCAGCGTAATAGTCTTGCATTGTCCCCTGAGACGCGGTTCAACCAGACAAGCGGATTGTGGTCTGTCATCAACGTAAAGCGGCGACCATACAAATAGAGTTGGAGCCTCTTTAAGGCCCAACCAGAGCTAAGCATTCTTTTTCCACAGTGGTGTAGCTGACCTCCCGGGGTACCAGTTTCCTGCTGAGATATGCCACTGGGTGCTCCAACCCATCTTCCCCCATCTGGCTTAGCACAGCTCCCAGTCCATACATGGAGGCATCTGTGTGCACAAGAAAGGTTTTGTTATAGTCTGGTGCTGCCAGCACAGGTGCCTTGCTGAGGGCTAACTTTAGTTGCTGGAACGTTTCTGCGCACTCTGGAGACCAGGTTACAAGCTTGGGAAGGGCTTTTATTTGTTAGGTCGGTCAGGGGTTTGGCCAGGGCGCTATATTCTGGGACAAATTTCCGGTAATACCCCGCCGTCCCTAAGAACGCTAATACTTGAGTCTTGGTAGTAGGACGGGGCCAATAAGCAATGGCCTCTACTTTGGCCGGCTCAGGACGCTGCTTACCTGACCCTACTCTATGCCCTAAATATTGGACCTCCTCCATTCCTAGATGGCATTTGTCCAGTTTCAACGTTAGTCCGGCGGTCTGGAGGTGCTCTAAGACCCTGGCTACGTGTTCTAGATGGGATTCCCATGTGCGACTATAAATGGCAATGTCATCCAAGTACGCACATGCGAAGTCCTGAAACCCCTCCAGAAGTCTGTCAGCCATTCTCTGAAAGGTAGCCGGCGCATTCTTCATTCCTTGAATTGGTATAGCCCGAATGGAATGACGAATGCCGACTTGGGAATGGCTGCTGGCTCCAGAGGGATTTGCCAGTAGCCTTTGCATAAATCTAGCGTGGTTAGGTAATGACCCCCAGCCATCTTATCCAGTAACTCGTCAATTCTAGGCATGGGGTATGCATCTGTTATAGTGCGGTTGTTGAGCTTCTGGTAGTCTACACAAAACCGAGTCGTACCGTCTCGCTTTGGCAACAGTACTACCGGAGAGGCCCAAGGACTTTGGGATGGCTCTATCACCCCTAGCTGCAGCATCTCTTGTATCTCCTATTATCTCGAACGGCTACAGGGATACGGTAAGGCTGCTGTCGCGGGGGGTGTCTCCCTGAGTCTCTACTCGGTGGACTGCAGCCGAGGTATACCCCGAGACAGCAGAAAACATCTCCTTGTATCCCTATAGTAATTGAGAGGCTGTCTGTTTCTCCTCTGGGTTTAACCCCTCGCCTATTTGCACTTGATCTATAGAGATAGGGTCAGTGGTGAGTAAATCTGGCAGGGGTGGGTTTTCACTATCTTCCCCTGCCGGCGCTCACACCACTGCTATATCCTCTGCCCATTTATAATGAAAGGCAAGACTGAACCTCTCATCTGAACTCTTGCACACTATGTACGTAGTGTCGCTTAGCTTCTCTACTACCTTAAAAGGGCCTTGCCAAGATGCCTGTAACTTGTCCTGCTTAACCGGCTTCAGAGCCCAGACTTGCTGACCTATGTCAAAGACCCTATCTCTGGCACCCCTATCGTACCATCTCTTTTAGCGTGTCTGAGCCGTCTGCACGTGTTCCCGGACAGATTCAGTGAGCGCCCGCAGCCGTTCCTGAAACTCCAGCACATAGTGGACGATCGGTACCCCCTCCTCCCCCGTATTGCCCTCCCAGTGCTCCCGTATGAGATCCAGGGGTCCTCGGACTCTTCTTCCGTAAAAAGGTTTGAAGGGGGAGAACCCCGTGGATGCCTGGGGCACTTCCCGGTAAGCAAACAAAAGGTGAGGTAGGAATCTTTCCCAGTGAGGATTGGACGCTGTGAAGGTTTGTAGCATCTGTTTCAGAGTGCCATTGAACCATTCACAGAGTCCATTCGTCTGCGGGTGATAGGGTGTACTGAACAGGAGTTTCACGCCACAACTTTTCCATAATTGTTGGGTCAGATGGGACGTGAATTGCGTCCCTCTGTCCGATAGAATTTACCTCTGGAATCCTACTCGGGTGAAGATCCTTACTAGAGCTTCTGCCACGGTTTCAGCCTCTATATTGGACAGAGCCACAGCCTCCGGATAACGAGTAGCAAAATCTACCACCGTAAGGATGTAGCTCTTTCCAGATGTGGCCGATTTGCGGAGCGGCCCTACTAAATCAATGGCTACCCTGCTAAAGGGTTCTTCAATAATAGGGAGGGGGTGAAGTTTAGCCCTCTGGCAATCCCCCCTCCTACCTGTACGCTGACATATCTCACATGTCCTACAGTATAGTTTAATGTCTTGAGAAATTTTTGACCAAAAGAAGGTCTGCGTTAACCGATCCTTCGTTTTAGTCACTCCTAAATGCCCAGCCAACGGAATATCGTGGCTAAGCTTTAGCAGTTCTGCTCTAAACTTCAGGGGTACTACTAGTTGTCGCTTAACTTCTTAGGTATCTCCCTTCCCGACTCCTCCCGTTATCCTATACAACAGATACCTTTTCCCAACTAAACCGTTCTTCCCCCTGCTCTTCCATGGGTTTCTCTGCCTCCCTCCTGTAACCTGCTAAAGTGGAATCCCCCTCTGAGCCTTCTCAAACCCTGCTGGGGTATCCCAAAAGGGAGTAGGGGTCAAGGGGGGCAATAGGGACGAATGTCCTACCTGAGGTTCCTCCGGGTGCGCAGGTAGTAACGGGTAACCCTTCCATTGGAGATTGGCCAGCCAAATGGGATTTAAGGCAACCCACATCATTCCCCAACAATACTTCGGCTGGCAAAGTTTTCATAATGCCCACATCCATCTGTTTACTGCCGGTGCCCCAATTCAAAAGCACCCTCGCTGTAGGAAGCTTGTGGATAGCTCCCCCTGCTACTCGAACTGCCACAATGCGGTTGGTGCGGGCAGATGGCCGAATTTTGTGCGGCTGAATGAGGGTAATTGTGGCCCCAGTGTCTCGTAGAGCTTCGGCCTCCTCCCCATCTACGGTAACCCACTGTCGGTGATGATTCCGGTTGTCAGTTTCCGCCTGTGCAGTATTGGCCTCGTACAAAATGTTCCACTGTTCTTCACTGGACACAGGGTGGACATTAGGCTCCTGCTGGTAATAGTGAGCAGTGGCCTTGTAAGGATGTGCAGCTGGTGAGCCCCCTCTGTTTCTGAGTGGACAATGGGGCTTAATGTGCCCAGGTTGGTTGCACAGAAAACACACTTTGGGTTGATGCCTGGGGTTTATAGTTGCTTGGTAGGGTAGGGCTTTTTGTATTGGGGAAAAGGGACAAACTGTTTGAAGCTGGCTCGTACCTCTTTGACTTCCGACTGTCTGGTGTCCTGATACTCATCCGCCAATTTTGCTGCTTCTTCTACTGTTTTGGGTTTTTTATCTGTCACCCAATGTCTGAGATCCTTCTCCAGATCATCATATAATTGTTCCAATGTGAGGAGCTGCAAAGCATCCTCTAACGTTGAAGCTTGGGATCCCTGCAGCCAGTTGTGTGCTGCCCTCTTTAACCTGCAGGCCCATTCAGTTAAAGAGTCTTTCCCAGTCTTTTTTAATTCTCTGAATTTCAGGCGATACGCCTCTGGGGTGACGGAAAATCGGGACAACAGTACCTCCTTTATCTTTTGATAATTCCGAATGTCCTCATCCGGTACTGCTCTATAAGCCTCTGCCGCCCGCCCAGTTAACTTGCTGCTGAGTACTGAGACCCATCTTTCTTCCTCCATTTCCTCTAACATGCATTGGCGTTCAAAGTGTTTTAAAAAGCCGCCAATATCTGCTCCGCTGTCATCAAAATTTTTAAAAGCAGCATGATTTACCTTTTTAGGATATCCATTTGTAACTCCAGGGGAATGTAGCGAGTCCCCTTGCATTGACCCGGTTCTGGATTGCTGCGCTACATGTGCACAGTGGGCGTCCGCAATCACCTATACCACAGCCCCTTCCGAGGGATTTGGTCCTAGCAGCCGAATAAACATCTGCATTTTCTTTTCCAGCTCATCTGGTTCCATATTCACTCTCTCTATATTGCTGGCTCCGTCACTCTGCGTTAGTTCGGCAATTAGTGTAGCTTTCGACTGGTTACTTGCCGCAATGCCTTGAGCTTCCAGAAGGTCTTTTAATGTGGTTCTCTTTAGTAGTACTGCTGAGCCATTCACTTATTCTCCTGTCCGGGACGTCCCTTCGGTATACGACATCCCTCTGTTTGCCACCAATTGTAACGAACCCCATTAGTAGTAGCGTCTGGTTAGTCTGGTTTACCCGAACGGAGAAGCACGCAGTGAGTATAGCCCTCCGTTCGGTGCTGGTTCGGTAGATTCCCAAGGTGTAACTGCCAGCGGTATCACTCCCACACACAACACAGGTACCCAAACAACAGCTGAAACATGATGAAGGGTGTAAGAAGACTCTGTTTTTATTGACCCGAACTTGTATTTATACTGTACCCCCTGAAAAGGAAGGGGGCCTTCCCCGGGGGAGGCAAGAAACAACCAATAGTACATGCGTTACAGTTTGGTTCCTCCCTTTGTTTGCCTGGAGACAATTAGTCCAGACACTGTATAAACTAACTATCTCCAGACAATAAACCCACGAAAATTACCCCATAGACAAATTACATGGTACAATTACAGGCCACACAATACGCATACCTTCACAGGTCTCCCCCTTTGTCTGCCTGGAGATAATTAGTCCAGACACTGTATAACTTAATTATCTCCAGACACCAAACCCACAAAAAGTACCCACTAGACAAATTACATGGTACAATTACAGGCCACACAAAACGCATAGCTTCACAGTCTACAATTCACCAGGTCATTATTTTAAGAATTTATGAAAATTTTAAATTTTTTATTTATTTATGGTTAATTATTTTTTGACCATAATTAATAATTCTTAATTGAATTATTACCACCCGACATAAAGAGGCACAGTATTTCTATATATCAATTTAAAGATTAACTGGGAATTGTGTCAGCAGTTGAACAAGCTGCATGCAGCGATATATTAGTCTGCCATTTAATACTGAGGCACAGTAATCTATAAACAACAAAGCAAGCATGCCTCCCAAGTGTCCCTCTTTTGGAGGAACAGTCCCTCTTTTCGACCCAAGTCCCTCTGTCCCTCTTTGATCCTTAAATGTCCCTCTTTTTGACCTGGGGAATTAATGCATAAATGTGCATTAATAAATTTACTAAATTGCTCCTTGCTAAAATATCTGTATGATTTCTACCTGTATATTAGACCATAACTTCATTATTTTGTGCAATTTCTACCTTAAAATATCTATAATCCGATGAGTTATGAGCTAATATTTAAACGGATATTGAAGCACAAGTTAAAAAATTGTCCCGGAGCTCAACATGCTGTAAAAAAATAAAGGAACTTACACTCCCCTAACTGATCCCCAGCTGCTGTTGTTGTGACAGTGAGTCAGTAATTACGCTTTGGGCAGAGTAAGAGGCGTGGACTAAAAAATAGCCGCTATACATGCCGGCATATATTGTCCCTCTTTGCGATTTTCAAAAGTTGGGAGGTATGAAGCGAGGCCTACTGTTGTGTGGCCACTATGTCCTACCCAAATATAAATAAGCTGGACAACCACCAAACATTGGGGGTGGGGGAGGATAAATTATAAAACTTAACTTTTACCTGTAATAGTCACAAATACTAAAATATAAATAACACATACAATTGTTACTATGTTACTGTATGGCGGTGTCTTGCAGTGAAGGTATGGTGTGTTTTCCAGTAATAATATTACAGGCTAGAGCTACTAGAGAGGGGTCGTTAATCCAGGGAATTATTCTGAATGCCTGATTGGAGTCGGGAAGAAATTTTTTTCCCCTTAAGTGGGGAAAATTGGCTTTTTTTTTTTTGCCTTCCTCTGGATCAACTTGCAGGATAACAGGCCGAACTGGATAGACAAATGTATTTTTTCGGCCTTATAAACTATGTTACTATATTACTAATTAATACACCACAGTGCAAAAGCGTGAAATATAAAAACTAACGCTGGTAATCAAGCAGATTAGCTGAATGGTTAAATGTCTCCTATAATTAATAACCGAACAGCCTTACCGGTCCAACAATAGACAAGGGATACCTGTTTCCGGATGCTGTATGAAATGGATGAACCAAACAATAGACGGTGTGGTCCAGCCCTCTTTGTATAGAGATATTTGCAGGGTAACGAGACAATACTGGGAGAGAATACCTATCCAGGATTATATCAACTGTAAAACATGGGGAGTGATTTACCGTTTAGTATGTGAATGCGGTATAGAGTACATAGGGAAGACCATCAGGGAACTCAGAGAGGGGTGGGGGGTGGTAGAATACTTGAGTAACATTACCAATGAAAGAGACACACTGGTGTCTAAACATGTCCATTAATGTCATAATGCCAGAGCCAAAATCAAGTTCATGGGCATTGATATGGTGAAACCTCCGACAAGAGGAGGCAACTGGGACAAAGCACTTCTCCGGAGAGAACCTCGCTGGATTTATCATCTGAGAACATCTGCCCCATTGGGACTGAATAAGCGACTTACATTTAGTTGCTTTGTCTAATTTTCAGCCCAATTTTTCTTATATATATATATATATATATATATATATATATATATATATATATATATATATATAGAGTCTACCCTTTGGTTTTTCCCATTACAATTGTACACACTACATTGTCAGGTCTTTGATCTCTTTGATTTGTCCCTAATATTCAGCCATATACAATTGGTAAAAGGTGCCTCATAGAGAAACTATGGCAGGCTCTAGGGCACCTTTACACATTATTTTGGTTGCTTTTTATTTTATTTTTCTGTAATTGCCCTTAAAAATACTGTATCCTTTTTTTCATGCACTTTTTCTACGTATGATACATGCGTATGCTTGAGTGATCCCCAATTGCAGCATACACATGGACATAATGACACCAGTACAGGTGCCTCATTCACCCATTATGGTAGATTGGGGTTTTAAAATGACAATTAGATAATGTTGAGTGACCACCTAAATTCAAACAGAAATTTGTGAAATGAGTGGTCAAATTTAAAACTTAGCATTCAATGAACATAAATTAGAAAATAGGTCCCATGATATTAGATAACATATAAATAAATAAATATGGAGATTGGGGTTTTGATTGAATTCATCGCCATAAATGCTGTAATTTAACTAACTAACTAACCTGACTATAGTTTTTTTTTACCGTATGGAATGCGTGACATCAGAGGCATTGCTATGTTTTCCAGGCCGTCCTTACTTTCTGGATATTAGGCTGCATCAGTGCTCCCTCCCATACCTCTCCATTGGTCTGCTCCGCCCCTCGTGGCCGCATCACATGAAACGCTCCCCTGGACGACATGGGACCTGGTTACGTTCTCCAGACATCACTTGCAGCAGATAGGTAGGTGTCACAGTGTAGGGGGAGGAACACCAGAATGACAACAGAAGGAAAATGACCAGGAACTAGGCTTTAAGGCTATTGAAAAGGAAATGGTGACCACCAAAGGAAATCCTAAACTTAGCCCTGACTCCTGTCAGTATGAATAGACCCTAAAGGTGGGAATATTCATACACTGGAAACCTAGGCCCTGGTAACCCTGAAAATCCCTAAGATAGGTGACAGGGTCTGAGACTACTGGTTCCTTTCCAGATGAAAAAACCAGCATCTCCCTGAGGCCTAGTAAACAACAAGCAAATGGGAGTACCAAAATACCAAGAGAAGTACACTTATCTTCAATAGAAAATGGATGAGCAGGAACACAGATGAGGACCACACACCAGCGCTTCCAACTCCAGGCAGAGAAACCGCATGGTATGAAGTGTGAGTCCAGACTAAATAGAGGAGCAGTAATGACCACAAGCTACACCTGAGACAAGAGATGTGGTAATTACCAACAACAACACTGCAACAAACAAAAACAGGCTGTCAGATGTCCTAACATGCAGCCAGTCTCTTAGATCTTCTAACCTCTGTCACGGGAGGTTAGTCTACAGAGTAGGTTATTACAGTACATCACCAGAAGAATAAAACATTTTTTTAAATAAACAATGACCCCTTAAAACTTACTATTTATTAAATTATTTTTATGTTAGATAGATACTGAAGTAGATAACAGGCGATAATACATTACGTGAACCGGAGATTGGCAAGGATAGTCAATACAAGGGACAGCCTTAGAAATCAAGAGTGAATCCCCCTGATGAGGTCATGATAAATTCATATGTGATAGTCCCCTGCAGCGGACAGCCAGATCTCCATGAGGTGCAGGGGACTATCACATGTGGATTTATGCGTCTAGAAAACAGGTGTGGGGGGGCACACTTCAAAAGACAACACTCAATGGGATAGTGATGATACACTTTATTATATAAAAATTATATTAAGAACATACCCCTCAAACATACATAAAATATGGTACATCAATTAATCTGAACCAATCCAATCCAATGCACACTCAGTTACAAAATGTAATACAGGGAGTGCAGAATTATTAGGCAAGTTGTATTTTTGAGGATTAATTTTATTATTGAACAACAACCATGTTCTCAATGAACCCAAAAAACTCATTAATATCAAAGCTGAATATTTTTGGAAGTAGTTTTTAGTTTGTTTTTAGTTTTAGCTATTTTAGGGGGATATCTGTGTGTGCAGGTGACTATTACTGTGCATAATTATCAGGCAACTTAACAAAAATCAAATATATACCCATTTGAATTATTTATTTTTACCAGTGAAACCAATATAACATCTCAACATTCACAAATATACATTTCTGACATTCAAAAACAACAAAAACAAATCAGTGACCAATATAGCCACCTTTCTTTGCAAGGACATCCATGGATTCTGTCAGTGTTTTGATCTGTTCACCATCAAAATTGCGTGCAGCAGCAACCACAGCCTCCCAGACACTGTTCAGAGAGGTGTACTGTTTTCCCTCCTTGTAAATCTCACATTTGATGATGGACCACAGGTTCTCAATGGGGTTCAGATCAGGTGAACAAGGAGGCCATGTCATTAGATTTTCTTCTTTTATACCCTTTCTTGCCAGCCACGCTGTGGAGTACTTGGACGCGTGTGATGGAGCATTGTCCTGCATGAAAATCATGTTTTTCTTGAAGGATGCAGACTTCTTCCTGTACCACTGCTTGAAGAAGGTGTCTTCCAGAAACTGGCAGTAGGACTGGGAGTTGAGCTTGACTCCATCCTCAACCAGAAAAGGCCCCACAAGCTCATCTTTGATGATACCAGCCCAAACCAGTACTCCACCTCCACCTTGCTGGCGTCTGAGTCGGACTGGAGCTCTCTGCCCTTTACCAATCCAGCCACGGGCCCATCCATCTGGCCCATCAAGACTCACTCTCATTTCATCAGTCCATAAAACCTTAGAAAAATCAGTCTTGAGATATTTCTTGGCCCAGTCTTGACGTTTCAGCTTGTGTGTCTTGTTCAGTGGTGGTCGTCTTTCAGCCTTTCTTACCTTGGCCATGTCTCTGAGTATTGCACACCTTGTGCTTTTGGGAACTCCAGTGATGTTGCAGCTCTGAAATATGGCCAAACTGGTGGCAAGTGGCATCTTGGCAGCTGTACGCTTGACTTTTCTCAGTTCATGGGCAGTTATTTTGCGCCTTGGTTTTTCCACACACTTCTTGCGACCCTGTTGACTATTTTGAATGAAACGCTTGATTGTTCGATGATCACGCTTCAGAAGCTTTGCAATTTTAAGAGTGCTGCATCCCTCTGCAAGATATCTCACTATTTTTGACTTTTCTGAGCCTGTCAAGTCCTTCTTTTGACCCATTTTGCCAAAGGAAAGGAAGTTGCCTAATAATTATGCACACCTGATATAGGGTGTTGATGTCATTAGACCACACCCCTTCTCATTACAGAGATGCACATCACCTAATATGCTTAATTGGTAGTAGGCTTTCAAGCCTATACAGCTTGGAGTAAGACAACATGCATAAAGAGGATGATGTGGTCAAAATACTCATTTGCCTAATAATTCTGCACTCCCTGTATACCCGCCAGATGGCTGTAAGTGGCAATTTCTGCTATTATACACAATCAGCGATGCTGTGCACAGTAATATCCAGCAAATGTCCAGCAACTATTAGCATCAGAGAATAGTGTCCCGCAAGTATGTAGAGCAGATATATGCGTTTGCGTCCACTAACCACCGAGCTGATAATAGGCCTATTCAGTCCAGTGCACTTCTAGTATACTGCCCATGGTTATGAGCTCAATAATGCTTTTGTACAGTGAAATTTGTGCTCTAAAACGAGCCCGGTCTTACCCGTCACCGCTGCTGTAGCGTTGGTCCAGGAGGCCGCACACCCGCAGCGTCCCACGTGGTGTGCTTCTCCCTGTACGCGGCGTCCCACGTGACCTGGTAACCAAGGGGACCGGATGCAAGCTCGTATGACGTCAGTCTTGTGCGTCCACTTCCACTCAATGCTGTTTACTCTGCGCCTCTTTCTTTACTTGCCGGCTTTCTTTCTTTTCTTTACTATTAGGTGGATCAACGCTCACTCTAGACAACCGCCAGACGCGTTTCGGGGTCTCAAGCCCCTTCCTCAGTGGCCTACTGAGTGAACGGATCCTCACTCTTTATATGTGGTCAGCTCCACCCACCCTACTCCATATTGCTTAAGCTCTTTCTACTATGTGGGCTTTTTTAGGGCCGGCCAGGTTAGGTACAGGGACGGGGAGGCCCCACCTTTAGGAGTCATGCCCTAGCAGGGCTATACTAGGGAATCTTTTCCCCTCTGATTTTTCTCCCCCCCCCCCCCCCCCTTTTCACCTTTATAATCACTGGCTGCCCACTAGTTATCTGGAATACACATTGATTATTGTTTGCTTACCCTGTGAATTGTTGTATAGTTAGCCTGTGTTTTCAGGTTATTTATAAAAATATATTTTTTAAGAGGTCATTCTTTATTTAAATTAAATTTATTTTTTGATTCTTCTGGTTTTGCACGTGCACATGACCTTTTAGTATCTATATACATCTGTTTTTGATAGAACATTACAGTACATCCCTCAATGGCAGGGTTTATTTAGGGTTAGTAATCTCCCTACCCTGCAAATATCTCTATACACAGAGGGCTGGACCACACCACCTCCTGTTTGGTTCATCCATTTCATGCAGTATCTGGAAACTGGTATCCCTTGTCTATTGTTAGACCCTTACCTTCGTATGCTACAGGATCCGATAAGGCTGTTTGGTTATTAATCGTAGGAGACATAATCGTTCAGCTAATCTGCTTGATTACCAGCGTTAGTTTTTTATTTCATGCTTTTGTACTGTGGTGTATCAATTGTATGTGTTATTTATATTTTAGTATTTGTGACTATTAAAAGTTAAGTTTTAAAAATGTATCATTCCCCACCCCTAATGTTTGTTAGGTGTCCAGCACAGTAATCTGTGTATAAAATAAGAGATTAACTGTGAATGTGTCAGCAGTTCAACAGGATGCAGAGGGTGATATATTAGACCGCACTTTAATACTGAGGTACAGTAATTATATATATCAACTAAAAGATTAACTGGTTATTGTGTCAGCAGTTGAACAAGATGCATGCAGCAATCTATTCAGGGCTGTCTTTAACGTGGGGCAAAAGGGGCAGCTGCCCCGGGCCCAGTTGCTCCTGGGGGGCCCAAGGCAACTGCCTCTTGAGCCCCGCTGGCCACTCAAGGACCTTTCATGGGTCCATACTTTATTAACTAAGTAGCAGGACATGCATGGCATGCATGGGGGATGTCCCTGCACTTACTATTATTTCTAAACAAGATACACAGCAGTTACACTTAACCTGCATTGTCCCTGCAGTCTCCCTATGCTTTCCCTATAGTGTCTAAAAACTCTCCGTACAATTTCCCTACACTATCTCTGCACTGTCCCTAAGCAATATTCTACAATTAAAAGCTTTCTACAACACTGTCCCTAGCGCATACGCACTTGTAACGTCTCTCCCTATGCTCCGCTCACAGGGAAATGGTGGGGACCATAGGGGATAAGGCTTTTTTTTTTTAGACCTGTGATATCATAGCAGATGGCTATCTGCTGATTGGCTACCTGCACAGCATTATGGGTCATTGTGCATTCCCGAGCTTCCCACTTTTACTTTGTAACACGTGCAGCAGCCATTTTAGTAAAAATCTGAGTCGTTACCTTTGCAGCGAATCAAATTTTTTCCTAAACTTCGGATCTAATTCCACTTGGATGCTTTGATTCACTCAACTCTAGTTTCTCCATTGTAGCAGTTAGTGCATGTTATCTTCAAACTTTTTTTTGCCACATTGGGAAATGTATCAGCCATATGTTAGAGGAGTATTTTGGTAAAATCAAGTTATCCCCCATCACCGTACCCCTTAGGACCCTCCAAAATGAAAACAGCGGCAGCTTGAGCATGCACACTGCCATTCTATTCACCTCCATTAATGCTGTACTCTGTTATCTCTGGCAGTCCCATCCAGATGAATGGAGAGGCAGAGTGCATGCTCATCCTGCTGCTCTGTTCATTTCCATTTGTTCCATTCCTAGCTGTTCTAATAGTTATCCCTTACCCTTTGGATAGAGGATAACTTGAAATTACAGGGATATGCCTTTAATTACCCATCCTTAGGCTGGGTTCACACAGGCATGACGGATTTGTTCAGGATGCGTCCCGGGTGTACTGCGGCAAACCCGCGCGAGTAGGTACCCAATTGCAGTCAGTTTTGACTGCGATTGCGTTCCGTTGTTCAGCAAGGAGGAGATTCGGAGGATGCGGGGCGGTACTAAGCTCCTTCACAGTGGGCGTGGCTTGGCCCCAGAAACATTAGTAACAGCCCCTTGGGCTCCTTACTTGCCTCATTTACATATATACAAAATAGTTTTTTTGCCTAAATAAAAGCACTCAGAGCTATGGGGAATGTATATTGCGGATGTGCTAGGGGCGATCTAGCAGCACATGTCCGCAGCTCTATAGGCAAAATCCAGATGACAGAATCCCTTTAACCACTTCAGCCCCGCTAGCTAAAACCCCCTTAATGACCAGAGCACTTTTTACACTTCTGCACTACACTACTTTCACCGTTTATTGCTCGGTCATGCAACTTACCACCCAAATGAATTTTACCTCCTTTTCTTCTCACTAATAGAGCTTTCATTTGGTGGTATTTCATTGCTGCTGACATTTTTACTTTTTTTGTTATTAATCGAAATTTAACGATTTTTTGCAAAAAAATTAAATTTTTCACTTTCAGCTGTAAAATTTTGCAAAAAAAACGACATCCATATATAAATTTTTCGCAAAATGTATTATTCTACATGTCTTTGATAAAAAAAAAATGTTTGGGCAAAAAAAAAATGGTTTGGGTAAAAGTTATAGCGTTTACAAACTATGGTACAAAAATGTGAATTTCCGCTTTTTGAAGCAGCTATGACTTTCTGAGCACCTGTCATGTTTCCTGAGGTTCTACAATGCCCAGACAATAGAAAACCCCCACAAATGACCCCATTTTGGAAAGTAGACACCCTAAGGTATTCGCTGATGGGCATAGTGAGTTCATAGAACTTTTTATTTTTTGTCACAAGTTAGCGGAAAATGATGATTTTATTTTAATATTTTTTTTTTCTTACAAAGTCTCATATTCCACTAACTTGCGACAAAAAATAAAAAATTCTAGGAACTTGCCATGCCCCTCACGGAATACCTTGGGGTGTCTTCTTTCCAAAATGGGGTCACTTGTGGCGTAGTTATACTGCCCTGGCAATTTAGGGGCCCAAATGTGTGAGAAGTACTTTGCAATCAAAATGTGTAAAAAATGGCCTGCGAAATCCGAAAGGTGCACTTTGGAATATGTGCCCCTTTGCAGTGGCGTAACTACCGGGGAAGCAGGGGAAGCAGCTGCTTCGGGGCCCGGGCTGCCAAGGGGGCCCGGCGCCCCAAGCAGCGTGTGTGACAGTTTATTTTCAAGTTAGATAAATATCGTGTTCAGGGCCCCTTCACAGCCGCTAGAGTGATCTAATTTTACTGTCTGCTAAATGTCTCCTGGTCTGGGATTCGAACCCACAACCTCCAATCTATAAGTGAATCAGTGGCAAAGCATTTACCCTCACAGCCATAAAGGCTGCATTACAACTGACTGTAAAAAAAAAAAAAAATACATCTATACACATGACAGCTGCCCAAACACACCTAGCACTGCTATATCTGTATATGACAGCTGTCCCTGCACATTCAGCTCTGCTACATCTCTATATATGAACAGCTGCCATGTGTATAGATGTACACTTAGCCAGCTATAACAGTAGAAGTCTTATATTTTTTCACTCAGCCTCAAGGCAGCTCTTATGGTCTAGTGGATAGCTGCTCTGCCTCTGAAGCAGAAGGTCCTGGGTTCGAATCCCAGCAGACTCTTTTCTGAAATACAAGCACTGACTCCATATAAGGGCATACAGGGCGGGACACAGGAAGAGGCTGCATCGCATCGCTGACATGGAGGTAAGTAGAAGTGTTTATTATTTTTTTTTTAATACCCGACTGTTACTGCCATGGGGGAGCGGAAGGCACCTGATACTGGCACATGGGGGGAGGGGGGTTGGCACCTGATACTGGCACATGGGGGGAGGGGGGTTGGCACCTGATACTGGCACCTGGGGGGGGGGGGGGTTGGCACCTGATACTGGCACATGGGAGTGGGGTTGGCACCTGATACTGGCATGGGGGGGGAGGGAGAGAGGCACCTGATACTGGCATTGGGGGGGGGGGGAGGGAGAGAGGCACTTGATACTGGCACTTTTTTTGTGGTGGTGGTGGGGGGGGGGGGGAGATGGCACTATGATACTGGGACATAGGGGGGGGGGGGGGGAGGCACCTGATACTGGCACCTGGAGGGGAGAGGGGGGGTTGGCACTTGATACTGGCACATGGGGGGGGGGCACCTGATACTGGCACATAGGGAGGGGGGAGGGAGAGAGGCACTTGATATTGGCACTTTTTAGTGGGGGGGGGGGGGAGATGGCACTATGATACTGGGACATGGGGAGGAGAGAGGCACTTGATACTGGCACATGGGGGGTGGGAAGGAGAGAGGCACTTGATACTGGCACATGGGGGGAGATGGCACTATGATACTGGGACATGTGGGGGGGGAGAGGCACTTGATACTGGCACATGATAGGGGCACTTACTGGCACATTATTGGGGGGCATTATGGGGGACACTAGGCCGGCAGCCTATCAGAGGTCGGACACTGAGCGGCATCTACTGGGGCACTATATATGGGGCATTTTATACTGGTACATTTTGGGGGGGCACTAGCAGGAAGGGGGGAGAGGAGCACTATGGGGGAAGTTACTGGGGGCACTATATAGGGGTATTTTATACTGGCACATTTTTTGGGGCACTATGGGGACATTAGCTCAACTGGGGGCATTACAAGGGGGTATTTTTTGCACTGTCACATTATAAGGAGAATTATTACTACTGGGGGGGGGGGGGGCATTATGGTGGGTTTTATTACTGCCCCATGGTATGACCCCCTAGTAGCGGCACCAGCCTCTCCCTGCTCTGCTATCCCTCTGCCCCTTCTCCAAATCCTTATTATAAAATCTTTCTCATTAGGATAAAACACAACATCAGCTCCGCCGAGCCCCCGGCCAAAGTGTGGAAGTGGCGTCCGAGATCCCCAAGGACCAAGCCATGTAACTGTAAGTGTTCATGTGGAGTATGTTTATGTTATACACATATAGCCTACACTGTGCCACACAATATACAGTATACCGCTACACTGTGCCACACAATATACAGTATACCTCTATACTGTGCCTCACAATGTACAGTATACCGCTACACTGTGCCCCACAATATACAGTATACCGCTACACTGTGCCACACAATATACAGTATACCTCTACACTGTGCCTCACAATATACCGCTACACTGTGCCACACAATATACAGTATACCGCTACACTGTGCCTCACAATATACCTCAACACTGTGCCACACAATATACAGTATACCGCTACACTGTGCCTCACAATATACCTCTACACTGTGCCACACAATATACAGTATACCGCTACACTGTGCCACACAATATACAGTATACCTCTATACTGTGCCACACAATATACAGTATACCGCTACACTGTGCCACACAATATACAGTATACCTCTATACTGTGCCACACAATATACAGTATACCGCTACACTGTGCCACACAATATACAGTATACCGCTACACTGTGCCACACAATATATAGTATACCTCTACACTGTGCCACACAATATACAGTATACCGCTACACTGTGCCAAAGGAGTGGGGTTTACACAGGAGGAGGGAGGTGCGAAGCGCGCTGAGGGGGGCCCTTACAAATATTTGCTGTGGGGCCCAGTCACTTCTAGTTACGCCCCTGCCCCTTTGCCCACCTTGGCATCAAAAAAGTGTGACACATCTGGTATCGCCGTACTCAGGAGAAGTTGGGGAATGTGTTTTGGGGTGTCATTTCACATATACCCATGCTGGGTGAGAGAAATATCTTGGCAAAAGACAACTTTTCCAATTTTTTTATACAAAGTTGGCATTTGACCAAGATATTTTTCTCACCCAGCATGGGTTTATGTAAAATGACACCCCAAAACACATTCCCCAACTTCTCCTGAGTACGGCGATACCAGATGTGTCACACTTTTTTGCATCCTAGATGCGCAAAGGTGCCCAAATTCCTTTTAGGAGGGCATTTTTAGACATTTGGATCCCAGACTTCTTCTCACACTTTCGGGCCCCTAAAAAGCCAGGGCAGTATAAATACCCCACATGTGACCCCACTTTGGAAAGAAGACACCCCAAGGTATTCAATGAGGGGCCTGGCGAGTTCATAGAATTATTATTTTTTTTGCATAAGTTTGCGGAAATTTATTATTTATTTGTTTTTTTCTCACAAAGTCTCACTTTCCGCTAACTTAGGACAAAAATTTCAATCTTTCATGCCCCTCAGTGAATACCTTGGGGTGTCTTCTTTCTGAAATGGGGTCACATGTGGGGTATTTATACTGCCCTGGCTTTTTAGGGGCCCTAAAGCATGAGAAGAAGTCTGGAATACAAATGTCTAAAAATGTTTACGCATTTGGATTCCGTGAGGGGTATGGTGAGTTCATGTGAGATTTAATTTTTTAACACAAGTTAGTGGAATATGGAGCCTTACAGGGGGTGATCAATGACAGGGGGGTGATCACCCATATACACTCCCTGATCACCCCCCTGTCATTGATCACCCCCCTGGTAAGGCTCCATTCAGACGTCCGTATGATTTTTACGGATCCATGGATACATGGATCGGATCCGCAAAACACATGCGGACGTCTGAATGGAGCCTTACAGGGGGGTGATCAATGACAGGGGGTGATCAGGGAGTGTATATGGGTGATCACCCCCCTGTCATTGATCACCCCCCTGTAAGGCTCCATTCAGACGTCCGTATGATTTTTACGGATCCATGGATACATGGATCGGATCCACAAAACATATGCGGACGTCTGAATGGAGCCTTACAGGGGGTGATCAATGACAGGGGGTGATCAGGGAGTGTATATGGGTGATCACCCCTCTGTCATTGATCACCCACCTGTAAGGCTCCATTCAGACGTCCGAATGATTTTTACGGATCCATGGATACATGGATCGGATCCTCAAAACACATGCGGACGTCTGAATGGAGCCTTACAGGGGGGTGATCAATGACAGTGGGGTGATCAATGACAGGGGGTGATCAGGGAGTGTATATGGGTGATCACCCGCCTGTCATTGATCACCCCCCTGTAAGGCTCCATTCAGACGTCCGCATGTGTTTTGCGGATCCGATCCATGTATCCATGGATCCGTAAAAATCATACGGACGTCTGAATGGAGCCTTACAGGGGGGTGATCAATGACAGAGGGGTGATCAATGACAGGGGGTGATCAGGGAATCTATATGGGTGATCACCCGCCTGTCATTGATCACCCCCCCTGTAAGGCTCCATTCAGACGTCCGCATGTGTTTTGCGGATCCGATCCATGTATCCATGGATCCGTAAAAATCATACGGACGTCTGAATGGAGCCTTACAGGGGGGTGATCAATGACAGGGGGTGATCAGGGAATCTATATGGGTGATCACCCGCCTGTCATTGATCACCCCCCTGTAAGGCTCCATTCAGACGTCCGTATGCGTTTTGCGGATCCGATCCATGTATCCGTAAAAATCATACAGACATCTGAACGGAGCCTGACAGGGGGGTGATCAATGACAGGGGGGTGATCAATGACAGGGGGGTGATCAGGGAGTTTATATGGGGTGATCATGGGTGATCAGGGGTTCATAAGGGGTTAATAAGTGACGGGGGGGTGTAGTGTAGTGTGGTGTTTGGTGCGACTTTACTGAGCTACCTGTGTCCTCTGGTGGTCGATCCAAACATGGGGACCACCAGAGGACCAGGTAGCAGGTATATTAGACGCTGTTATCAAAACAGCGTCTAATATACCTGTTAGGGGTTAAAAAAAATCACATCTCCAGCCTGCCAGCGAGCGATCGCCGCTGGCAGGCTGGAGATCCACTCGCTTACCTTCCGTTCCTGTGAGCGCGCGCGACTGCGTGCGTGCGTTCACAGGAAATCTCGGGTATCGCGAGATGACGCGCCGATGCGTCCAGGAGGAGTAAATCAACCACCTCCCGGATGCATCGGTGCGTTAGGCGGTCGGGAGGTGGTTAAGGACCCTGCCATATTTCACCTTAAAGGGAACCTGTCACCATGATTTTGTGTATAGAGCTGAGGACATAGGTTGCTAGATGGCCGCTAGCACAATTGCAATATCCGGTCCCCATAGCTCTGTGCGCTTTTATTTTGTAAAAAAAACTATTTGATACATATGCAAATTAACCTGAGGTGAGTCCGGTCACTGACTCATTTCAGGGACAGGACTAATCTCAGGTTAATTTGCATATGTATCAAATAGTTTAGTTTTTTTTCCAAACATTTCTTTAATGATTTTTTTTTTTTTTTACTGTAAGCAAATAAAATATTCTTATCACAAAATAATGCTTCCATGTCTGTACAATGAATGAACACAGTGTACATAGAGATAAAAATAGAAATAAAGATAGACCCATCTCACCCTCTCCCTTCCGCCCCATCTTTCCTTAATGGTATAAATGACCCACAAAGGAATAAACTTTATTCCAGGGCATAACATATCCAATCGCATCCGACAATCTCTCCCAAGATCATAGCTTCGTGTAATCGCTTTTTACCAGGATGATATTGCACGTACATGAGAAAACAAGATCAACTAACTTTAAGGTTCCCTAAGTTATTCTTAATATCCTCTAGCAGGTACCAGGATGTTAGCTTGAAAGGTCCCATTATTTTCGGGTACTCTGACTCTGGAATGTATTCCAAAACAAACCTTTTCCAGGTATGATAAAGTTTTTTACCTAGTATTTCTTTCTGTTTGAGTGATTCAAGCCATTCTAAATAAAAGGTTTGGCTGAGCTGATTTATAACCATTACCAGGGTCGGAGTCTCCTGTTTAAGCCATAGCTTCAGGATACAACTCTTGGCTACCATAAGCAATCTGTGCCCCACAGATTATAAGACTCTAATACCCCCCCCCCCTCATCCTGGATCCCCTGGACTTCTTCCGTATGTAGGATTACCATAGACAGGGATAAATCCTTCTGAGGACCACCAATCTTACCTAGCATCAATCCCACCTGTTTCCAGAATATCTCAAATTCGGGGCAACACCATAGGCCATGGAATAGATCCGTTTTTGGCATTAAGCATTTGGGACAGGCTATTAATCTCTCCAAATTCCCAGGAGTCCTAGGTAAATTAAAACCGTAAATTGCGTGATGCTGAATTTTGACATGAGTCTCCCTCCACTGCTCATTTATAACTGCCTTATGTAACGCTATCAATCCAGCATGAATATGTTTTGAGATCTCCTTTATCTCCATATTGTTTTGGGATCCCTAGTTCTCCATCTGTCTCTGAGAACTTGCTACAGCAAAGTTATTGATGATTTAACTTTGAGATTAAGAAATGAATCAAAATCAATATGTAACCACTCTTTAGAAAGATCTCTGGTGAGACTTTTACTGTAGCTTGTTACTTGTAAATAAGGAAGATAAGTAGACCCTAAGAACCCCGACTTCTCCTCCAATTCTGTTAAGGTCGCCCAAAGACTTTCTCTTCCATGGAAGAGGTCCCTCCACCTTTTTAATCCCTTTAGTTGCCTATTCCCGAAGATCAAGCTATGCCTTCCAGGATCAAAACTGGGATTGTTTATTAAGGGGAGATGTTTGGAAATCTGATAAGGGAGGTGGAACTGCTTCCCGAGAACTTTCCAGGTTATTATTGTGTCCCTCAAGACTAGAGATCTTTTGATTGGAAATGGAAGGTTACGGGTTTTTGTATGCAATAGTGCTACTAGGTCCCAAGGTCCTGCTAGTTGTTGTTCAAGATTTAAGTTAGAGTAATAAGATGTTTTATTAACCCAGTCTAGAATGTGTCTACTAATACAAGTGAGGTTATAACCACATATATCAGGGAAGTTAAAACCCCTTGTGCTTTACATAACTTAAGCTTTTCTAGAGAGATTCAAAATTTTTCCCATTCCAAATAATTGGAATAAATTGGATAAATCTACTTTCCAAAAGTTTGACATCAACATGGCGGAGAAGTAGAGGGATAGTTTGGAGTTGGTATAGGAGTTTAGACATGCTCATCATTCTGACAAGATGACATCTACCAGATAAAGAAATTGGAAGACCTTGCCATCTGTCTAATTCTTTAATTATTTTGGAAATCGGGGGTGGGGGGGGGGGAGGGAATTTAACCTGTAGACAGAGTGTGGATCCTTGCCTACCTTAATCCCTAGGTAAGTGAAATGTGATTTAACCTGGGTGATACCAAATCGAGAGATCAATTGGTGTGCTCCCCTCACCTCCGGAGCTAAAGAAAGCATTTCACATTTAGTGGTGTTTATCCTATAACCCGAGTAGGTCCCAAAACGGGTGAGCTCCTCCATTATCCTCCCAATATGTTCTTTTGGTTTGGCTAGAAATAAAATGATATCGTCGGCAAATAAGGCTGACTTCACTTGTCTGTTCACTACTGGTGTTCCCTCGAATAAATCTGTTTGACAAACTCCTGGCTAACAGTTCAAGTGCTAAATTAAACAGGAGGGGAGACAAAGGACACCCCTGTCGTGTTCCTTTTTGGAGTTCAAATGGCTTTGAGAGATGGTCCTGCGTGAAGACCATCGCCTTAGGATTATCATATAGCTTAGACAAGAAAACTAAATGTTCCTGTGAATCCCAATTTATCCAGGACTGCCTCCAGCCAAGCCCACTTGACATTATCAAAGGCTTTTTCCGCATCAATGGTGAGCATGGCTGGGAACTGACCCTTTCTTGGTTGATGTTTTACCCTATCGAAGACCGCTAGAACAGTTCTAATATTAGTCACAGCCGAATGACCCTGTACAAACCCTACCTGCTCTGGTGCAATCAGGGAAGGCAAAGTTTTAGCTAAGCGGTCAGCCAGGATTTTAGATAAGATCTTGGTATCAACATTGATGAGGGTAATGGGTCTATAAGACCCTGGTAGCAAGGGATCTTTCCCCGGTTTGGGTAGTAATTTTATGTACGAGATGTTATCTTTATCTGGATGCGCCTGGCCCTTCAGTACTTCGTTAAACAGTTTCAGCCCTTTATAATATTCTCCAGTGAAACCATCAGGTCCAGGAGCTTTTGCGTTCCCCAGCTGTTTAATAACTGACTGGAGTTCCTCAATAGTGATATCAGCATTCAAATGTTGTAATTGTTCCGAGCTAATTCGTGGTAAATTAACCTGGCCAAGAAGGGTATCAGCTAGACTGGCCTTCGTTTCATCTTTATAGAGCGCCTCATAGTAATTCCCTACAATAGAGTTTATGGCTGCAGGGTCTGTGACCAACTCCCCTTTCGGATCTTTTAGACTGGAAATAAACTGGGGTTTTCTTTGGCCTTTAGCTAGATTAGCAAGTAAACGCCCAGCCGTATTACCGTACCTATGCATAGCTGCTTCGAAATATGTGCATCTCAGGCATTCTCTATCTTTTTCACTGGCGTCAAACTCATGACGTGCCTCCACCCACTTCAACTTGTTCTCCCCTGAGGGATTTTTACTGAATTCCTGATACGTTTGCCTGACCTTAAGACTTGCCTGTTTGAACTGAAGTTGAACTTTCTTCTTCATCCCAAAGACATAGTTTATTATCCTTCCCCTCATAACTACCTTGGAAGCATTCCAAAATAATTCTGGTGAATCTATGTGGATTGAGTTATTATCTTGATATTCCTCCCACCAACCTATCAATTTATTTACAAAGTCTTCATCTGAAGTCAAGTTAGAGGGAAATCTCCATAAGTAATCTGAACCTCTAGGGCAGTGATGGCTAACCTTGGCACTCCAGCTGTGGTAAAACTACAACTCCCAAGATGTCCCCCTTGCTTGGTTGCTCTCCGAACTCTATAGAAATAAATGGAGCATGCTGGGAGTTGTAGTTTCACCACAGCTTGAGTGCCAAGGTTAGCCATCACTGCTCTAGGGTAAGTATCTCTTAGATCTAATAAGACTGGGGCATAATCTGATATAATCATGTCTCATATGTTTGCACTCTCCACTTTATCCAGCAAGGAATGATGAACTAAAATATAATAAATACAGGATCAGGAATCTTTTGCATGAAAATAAAAAGTGAAACTCCTCTCATCTGGATGTAATTGCCTCCAGGGATCCAACAACCCTACCCCCTCCATCATTGGGTGTAAAACCCTGTCCTGAGGTCCGCATCTCCCCGACCCGGCCGAGTCGTGCTTCCTATTCTCCATCCCCATGACTACCGAGTTGAAGTCGCCTCCCACAATTTTGTTGGAACAATGGTCGGCTAATAATATACCCTCTAGATCTTTGAAGAATTGGGCGTTATTAGAATTCGGACCATAAATGTTATAAATACTAAAATTGTGAATTTTGAATCAGCAGTGAGATTTGCACCCAACGACCCTGGTCGTCTGATGTGGACCCTAGGTCCTGACAATTTAAGTTCATTTTTATCAGAATCAACACACTCGCTTTATGCTGGACTGAAGCAGAACCCCAAACCTGGCCCACCCAAAGCTTATTCATTATGGTAAAATCTGCATCTGTCAAGTGTGTCTCCTGTAAGAGCGCAAGATCTGGTTTCAATTTTTTTAAGTGTCGGAGCACCATCCACCTCTTATGTGGAGACCTTAAACCTTTGACATTCCATGAGATCACCTTCATAATACAGTTGGTAACTACGACCTGCTATCAAGTTAGGGTACAACCTTATTACATCTAGACCTGGGAGAGATTGGTAGCTCAAATATTTGAGATCCCCAGCAATTAAAACATTCCCTCCTATTCCCCCCTCCCCCCCCCCCCATAAATGAAAGCTATAGTAAATGAACATTTTAACTTTCAAATTTCTTAACTTTTCCTGCTCAACCAAACTTTTCTCTAATTGACTTCCTTTTTTCTAGGCTGCAAAACACGACAACCCTCATCTATTTGGCATTATACAAGGTTACACAAAACATTATAATATGCATGTCTTATAATACCAGAACTTGGTGGAAAAGCAACATCTACATCATCCATAATACTCTATACAATAAGTTCTGCTAATATCATTCCAGATTTAATAAAAGGATATCAGTGTCCCTTTTGTAGTAAGATAGCACATGGCACTCATCTCCTTCTGGAATAATCTTTTCTGGTACGCTGCATACGTCTGTCGCCTGACGGTGTCTCCCATTCCCTTCTTTCCTGTTCTTGACTCGCCGACGGCCTCCATTTTGGACTTTCAGCAGGATCTTGTTGGGCGAGTCTAGCTTGCGGCGGATCTTTGTGGTCCCCTTTTTCTCCTGAATCCATTGCAGATTGGAAAAACTCTTCGGCTGCTGATGGATCATAGTAGGATGTTACAGTACCATCCCTGTGGGTGACTTTCAATATAGCCGGATATTGCAGTTAAAACTTGATATGCTGCTTATGCACTGCTGAACAGATATGGCTGAATTCTCTCTTTTGTTTTGCAACTTGAGCAGAATAATCTGCAAATAGCCGAATTGTATGCCCTCTTATTTTCAGGGGCCCTCTCCGGGATCTAAAAGTCCGGAGAATTGAATCTTTATCACAGTAGTCCAGATACCGCATGATAACTTGGCGGTGTCTAGATGCAAAACCCAGAGTGCCATCTGTTTGTTGGCGATGTATATCTGGCACTTGGCCAATACAGTGGGCTCTCTCCACTTTGTGTCTACTCTCCAGTCCGAGGGCCATTGGCAATTCCCTCTAGCATATGTCTTTGAGGGCTTGCGGCTTGATACTTTCTAGTAAGCCCAAGAGTCGCACATTATTCCGTCTGGAGCGATTCTCCAGATCTTCCAGATGGTTTTAATATCTGGAGCAAGATGCCTTGCCACTTCAATGGCCAACGATTTTTAATCGATCTTAGGTGTTTCGGAGACTTCCCCTGGTTGGATATGTGCTGGTGAGTCTGTGTCTGCGGCACTAACCGGAGAAGCAGGGCAGGAGTCTGCCATCTTGGTTGGTGCGGTCTCCTCAGTCGGGGCTTTTCTGCTCCATATCTGTCTGCTGCCGCTCTGGAGTAGATATCGGTCCATGGACCGGAATGCCTTACTATGCAGAAGTCCTCCCTTCACTCGGTAGGACCCTTTATTGTCTGTTAAACGTGCCGGGTTCTGAGATTTAGATGAGGGAAGGTCGGTGCTCTCTCACTCCACACTTTGCATCCCAGCACCGGAACCGGAAGTCCCTCCATCAAATAGTTTTTTTTACATAATAAAAGCACACAGAGCTATGGGGATTGGATATTGCGGATGTGCTAGCAGCCATCTAGCAACCCATGTCCTCAGCTCTATACACAAATTCCTGGTGACAGGTTCCCTTTAAGGACCAGGCAATTTTTTGCTAATCTGACGTGTCACTTTATGTGGTGATAACTTTAAAACGCTTTTACTTATCCAGGCCATTCTGAGATTTTTGTCTTGTCACATATTGTACTTCATGACAGTGGTAAAATTGAGTCAAAAAATTTCATTTTTATTTATGAAAAATTATCAAATTTACCCAAAATTTTGAAAAATTAGCAAATTTCAATTTGTCTACTTTTATAATAGATAGTAGTACCTCCAAAAATAGTTATTACTTTACATTCCCCATATGTCTACTTCATGTTTGGATCATTTTGTGAATGCCATTTTATTTTTTTGGGGACGTTAGAATGCTTAGAAGTTTAGAAGCAAATCTTAAAATTTCCAAAACCTACTTTTTAAGGACCAGTTCAGGTCTGAAGTCACTTTGAGAGGCTTACACAATAGCAAGCGATCAAAAAGTCATACGCACCTCAAAATATACATATTAGGTATTGCCGCATCCGTAACAACCTTCTCTATAAAAATATCACATGATTTAACCCCTCAGATGAACACCGTAAAAAAATAACTGTTTAAAAAATCAATTTTGTCACCTTACATCACAAAAAGTGTAATAGCAAGCAATCAAAAAGTCAGCCCCAAATGAGCCCCTACATAAGACATTCGCCCAAAAAATAATAGTACCAACAAAACTGCCCCCTTATCCCATAGTTTCCAAAATGGGGTCACTTTTTTGTAGTTTCTACTCTATGGGTGCATAAGGGGGTCTTCAAATGTGACATGGCAAGTTAAAATTATCCCAGTGAAATCTGCCCTCAAAAAACCATATGGCGTTCCTTTCCTTCTGCGCCCTTCCGTGTGGCCATACAGCAGTTGTTGACCCCATATGGGGTGTTTCAGTAAACTACAGAATCAGGGCAATAAATATTGAGTTTTGTTTGGCTGTTAACCTTTGCTTTGTTATCGGGAAAAAATTATTAAAATGGAAAATCTGCCAAAAAAGTGAAATTCTGAAATTTCATATCCATTTTCCATTAATTCTTGTGGAACACCTAAAGGGTTTACAACATTTGTAAATCAGTGTTAAATACCTTGAGGGTGGAGTTTCTACTCTAGGGGTGCATCAGGGTGGCTTCAAATGGGACATGGTGTCAAAAAACCGGTCCATCAAAATCTGCCTTCCAAAAACCATATGGCATTCCTTTCCTTCTGCACCCTGCCGTGTGGCCATACAGCAGTTTTTGACCACATATGGGGTGTTTTTGTAAACTACAGAATTAGGGCAACAAATATAGAGTTTTGTTTGGCTGTTAACCTTTGCTTTGTTATCGGGAAAAAAATTATTAAAAATGGAAAATCTGCCAAAAAAGTGAAATTCTGAAATTTCATATCTATTTTTCATTAATTCTTGTGGAACACCTAAACGGTTTACAACATTTGTAAATCAGTTTTTAATACCTTGGGGGTGTAGTTTCTAAAATGGGGTCATTTTTGGGTTGTTTCTATTATGTAAGCCTCACAAAGTGACTTCAGACCTGAACTGGTCCTTAAAAAGTGGGTTTTGGAAATTTTCTGACAAATTTCAAGATTTGCTTCTAAACTTATAAGCCTTCTAAACGTCCCCAAAAAATAAAATGGCATTCACAAAAGGATCCAAACATGAAGTAGACATATGGGAAATGTAAAGTAATAACAATTTTAGGAGGTATTACTATCTGTTTTAAAAGCAGAGAAATTGAAATTTGGAAAGTTGCACATTTTTCCCAATTTTTTGTAAATTTGGTATTTTTTTAATAAATAAAAATGAAATATTTTGATAAAAATTTACCACTGTCATGAAGTACAATATGTGACGAGAAAACAGTCTCAGAATGGTTTGGATAAGTAAAAGCGTTTTTCAAAGTTATTACCACATAAAGTGGTGCAAAAATCTGTCTGGTCCCTAAGGTGAAAAATGGCCCGGTCCTTAAGGGGTTAAGGACTCATGGGGTGGATGCCATCTGGACCTATGGCCTTGTTTGACTTCAAGTGTGCCAATTCACCTATAACATCAGCCTCCAAAACACCGCCTCTCTTACAACTACTGGGACATGCCATGAAGTCACAATTCTGAAAGCGGTCTACTGAGAATATTGAACAAAAGTAACTATTAAAATGGTCAGCAACAGTCTTTTCTCGTCAACATATTTTCCCCATTTCTAATTTTTGTAATCCCACAGTTTTTCTTCTTTAAATCACTAATATACCTGAAGGCATTTTTACCTCCTTTCTTGATGGATTAGCCATTTCATCTTTATTTGATGCCTTAAAAGCCTAATAGGGGCGTGGCCTGACCGCCGATGTAGAGAGTCACCTGGTGCAGAGCTCCTTGAAAGAATCCTGCTCTTAATCGCCTACCCGTCTCCTACCTGGCCTCTGTGACGACATTATGACGGCATTATCCAGAAGCCTCCCTGGACGCTGAGGAACACTCCGGTCACATTATGACCCATCAGAAGCAGAGGGAGAAGGAGTGCAGAGACGGAGGCACAGATACTCCGACCAAACAAGATGGCGCCATGCACTCTACCAAGCTGTCTGATGTGGCGATGAAGCTGGGGAAGTTTGCCCACACCTCAGCTGCTACAACGAATGATCCGGAGCCTGATGCTGGGGTGTCCGGTGATGTGAGGGGAGCGGAGCTCCTGGAAGCGGCTTCATATGTCTCAGTTGCACGGCAAAAGGTGGGTCCGGAGTTGCCGCCAGAAGTGGAGCCCATTTCTGAGCCTACTATAGCGGACATATATAAGATGGTGGCGCAATGCAGCACAGCCCTCACGTCCCTGAATGCTAATATGGGAGGCCTCAAGGAGGAAGTGGGGGAGTTGGAGGGTCGCGTTAGCGGCATGGAGGATCAGCTACCGCCTGTTAAGAGGGATCTACAGCGTGTTATACATAATGTGTCCCTGCTAATATCGAAATCAGATGATCTGGAAAACCGTCTGCGACGGAACAATGTGAGGTTTATTGGGATTCCGGAGCGTACTGAGGGCTCGGACCCAGTCTCGTTTATGGAGAAATAGCTGGTGGACACTATTGGAAAAGAAAAGCTGTCCCCACTCTTTGCAATAGAAAGGGCACACAGGGTGCCCTTTCACCCTCCGCCTCCGGGGGCGCCTCCGAGACCTCTCCTGATCAAAGTCTTGCACTACAGAGACCGGGACGCCATTCTTAAAGCAGCCAGGGACAACCCTGATATCCGAATTGGCGACAGCCGAATTCTCATGTTCCCGGACTTTTCTGCGGAAATACAGAAACGGAGAGCGAAATTTTTGGACATAAAGAAGCGTTTGAGATCATTACAGTGGCCCTATTCCATGTTGTACCCGGCGAAACTCCGGATGGTGGCGAATGGATCCACGCATATGTTTGAAGATCCGGCTGAGGCATGACAATGGCTGGACACACATGAAAATGATCGGTGTGGCAACAATACCTGAAGAGACGGTGATATCTTTGATGGAATTGTTCTTGTTTTAATTGTGTCTACTGATTGATACCCCGCAGTGCTAGGCACAGTTTTGTGGGACTGTTCTATGTTCTTTTAAGGAAGGAGGTTTAATATCCTGCCTTCTTGTCGGTTATTTTTCACAATGTATGGGTTCTTATGAGGTCGGGGAGGAGGATGGGTGGAATGCCCTTTTGCATATCCAGGTTGATGCGCCCGTGCTCAATAGGAAACTGCTCTCTTACCTGTGTCTCTATTGTTAGGTTCACTTTATGACGTGTATGGTGTACCCCAGTTTATCAGGTTCATAACTTGCAGAATGTTTAGGGAAGTTGGGGGGCGGGTGGGAGGGGGGGATAAAGGGGCAGAATCTATCTTCAATACTACTACTAGTGGGTGGTTCTCATGGGGATGTCGGCACCGGCTTCTATATTTGCTTATGAGTCGTCATGATGTCTTGTGTTAATATTCTAGCCTGGAATGTAAGGGGAATGTCGTAGGCGTCTAAACGTGCAGCTATCTTCCATGCCCTGAAGGATGTACAGCCAGCTATTGTGTGTTTATCGGAGACCCACTTGTCTGCTGGTAGGACGCATTTAGTACATAAAGCATGGGTGGGGTGTGAATTTCACTCTACATACTCCACACATGCCAGAGGTGTTAGTATTTTAGTGCATAGATCTGTGCCGTTTGTAGTCCAGGAATCATATATTGATGATGATGGGAGATTTATATGCTTAGACTGTCATATCTTTCAGTTCAGAATTATTTTAGTGGCGGTGTATGTCCCCCCCCACCATATTCAGCTGAAGTTATTAAGGTTGATTATTACTTTTACATCTAAATTCCCGCTAGTCCCTGCATTGATTGTAGGAGACTTTAATACGTATCTTAATGGCTTCTTTGATAAATTCCATAATGGGTCGGGAACATACGCTGCCGCTCCCACTTCTCTGGCATGACTGATATCGGAGGTGGATCTATGTGACATTTGGAGAACCATAAATCCTGAGCGGCGTCAGTACTCATGCTACTCAACATCACACAGCTCCTTGTCCAGAATAGATTTAGCAATTGGATCCTTATCCTTAGTAACTCTGACAAAGGGAATCTCGTACTTACCTCGTAGTCTATCTGACCATTCCCCATTGGGGAGGTGTATAGGTCCAGACTGGTCACCACTGAATCTGGTAGGTCTAGTTATTTAGAAGGGATTGATGTCCCTGCCTTATCTGAGGAAAATAGATCACTTCTTGAGGAGGACATAACCTTGGAGGAACCGGAGATGGCTTTGAGCTCCATACCCAATGAGAAGGCGCCTGGTGGGGACGGTCTTCCTGGGGAGTTCTATAAAAAGCATGGGGAATTATTACTTCCACACCTCTCAACGGTCTTTAAAGATGCTCACCGTAGTGGTAGATTACCCTGTTCCATGAGGGAGGCGATAGTTGTGGTGAGCTAGGTAAAGACCCCTCACTAGTGGATTCATATAGACCCATTTCTGTTCTGACAGTGGACATAAAACTTTTGGCTAAAGTTCTGGCCAATCGATTAAACAGAGTCATTCAAACCATTATTAATGATGATCAATCTGGGTTCATGCCTGGAAAATCCACGGCTTTGAATCTCAGGCGGCTGTTCTTAAATCTTCAGTTAGAAGGGAGGGACGTTCAGGATAATAGAGCTGCGGTGGTCTCACTTGATGCTGCCAAGGCTTTTGACAGCGTCGAGTGGGAATATCTATGGGCGGTCATGACTAAGATGGGCTTCGGAAATGTTTTTTTTGAATTGGGTCAAGTTCTTACTGTGAGCCTAGGGCTAGAATTAGAGTGAATGGTCATCTTTCACCAGCAATTTCTCTGGAGAGGGGGACGAGACAAGGTTGTCCGTTGTCTCTCTTGCTATTTGGGATAGCAATTGAACCATTGGCATGTCTTCTGCGGTCTACTCCTTTGATGGGAGGGCTAGTGAGGGGTTCTATTGAGGAACGCGTGTCGTTATACGCGGATGATATGCTGATCTATGTAAATGACTTAGAGGAATCCATGGACTCTATAATATCTATAGTATCTCAGTTTGGTGACCAGTCTGGACTTCTCATAAATTGGGATAAGTCCGTGATTCTCCCAGTATCTTCTCAGATACCGTCTCGTTCTGCTACTTTCTCTGAGCTCAAAGTGGTGCGCTCCTTTAAATACCTCGGAGTGACAGTATCAATGAACCTTGCAGACTATATTACTACTAACCTATTACCTCTGATAGGGAAGTTTAAAAGCAAGATTGCCATATGGCATAAACTGCCTCTGTCGTTGATAGGTAGAGGCAATTTGCTGAAAATGATATTCATGCCTCAGTTGCTCTATATTCTGCACAATTCCCCTATATGGATCCCTGTGCATTACTTTCATAAGATACAACAGTTATTTTGATTCTTTATATGGAAAAATAATAGGGGCAGAATAAGGTACGAAATCTTGCAGAGGAATAAGGATGCAGGGGGTCTTGCTCTACCTAATCCTATGCTATACTTTTTGTCGGCCCAATTGCAGCACTTCAAGGGATGGGGTGTGATGGGTGACCCAGGGGGGAAGAGTGGTCGGCTGATGGGATGGGCGTCAAATAGATCTTCCCCGCTGACAGCTATTGAAGGAGAGGTGAAAGGGGAAGTGGGACGCATTCCAATACTGCTACTCATGAGGAAAGTATGGGATAAGGTGAGGAATATCCTAGGGATAGTAGGATTAATGAACATCTTGCCTTTATGGAATAATTTGGTGCTCCATGAATTGGAAGGCCTGAATGGATTCTCTCAGTGGAATAATAAAGGGATATGGAACTTAGGTCATATTTACTCTAGGGGGAGTCTAAAACAGTACCAGCAACTGTGTTCTGAATTTGGGCTGCCCTCTTCGCAATTTTATAGGTACCTGCAACTCAGGCATGCATTAGAAGCTCAATCTAAAATAGATCCGGTGACGTTTGCATCCAATCGAACACTGAGTACAGTGGTAGCTGCTGGGCCATTAAAGGGAGCGATCTCTATGGTTTATCAAGCTCTGTTGGAGGACTTTCTTAAAAGGTATCCACTGAGAAGCAGGCATCACTGGGAAAGGGATCTGGGTGAGCTCACGGATGAGCAATGGTGGGAGGCAGTAGAACTTACCCCTACTTTATCTCTTAGTGAGGCTGCGCGCCTTTCTCATTTGTACTTAATACACAGAGTATATAAGACCCCGGTGTTCTTACATAAATTAGGCTACAGGGATAGCCCAGCTTGTACGAAGTGTGGAAGTGCTGAATCTGATCTGTTGCATATGATGTGTCGTGCCCTACACTGACATCTTACTGGGAGGCAGTATTACATCTTATAAATAAGGTGTATAACACCAAGCTTAAGCTAGATCCCAAAACTTGCATATTAGGCTTACTGCCAGAGGATAATCTGCAATCGGTTATAGCTACTGGAATAGGGAGAATGTTATATCAGGCGAGGAAAACGTTAGCAGCAAGATGGATCCAATCGGTGCCCCCGGATATCTCGGAATAGATTACTAGATTAAATGTGGTAGTTCCCCTGGAAAGGGGAGTTTACCAGAAAAGGAATTGTCTGTCTAAATTTGAGGCGATATGGGGCAGCTGGATTGACAACTCTGGGTGCAGTTGCCCTTGGTTAGCGCTTACAAGAAGTCTACTGTGTGCTCGCTGAGTGTGTTGAGGGGGGAGACTGCATGTAAGTCTGAGGTATGTTTCAGAATGAGGAGAGGGAAGGGAGAACCCACAGTTAGTGGTGTGTGTGGGGGGTATATGCTGGTACTGGCTGATGACTGTTCTACATGGAAATAGTGTGTGGATGCATGGGAGGTTGGTTATTAGATGCTAATACTATATGGACGTATAGGTGATTTGAAACTAGTGCTAGATGTTAGTATACGAATTATCAATACGGCGCCGACACGCCAAGAGTGGAGTTGAGGAGAAGCTGCTATAATTATTTCCTGCTCTTATAGGGTCTGGGTGGGGGGTGGGATTGTAGGGTAACTTGTTGATGGGTGGTCATAGGGTTTATGTTAAGGATGCATATTCTACATGATTCGATGTGTGGATATTTGACATGTCTTTTGTAGTCATGTGTTGTGTATTGTATATAATATATATGACTGTTACTGTACATGCCTATTGTCTGTAAACGGTCTCATATTGATGTTAAAAAAGAAAAAAAAAACTGATACTAAAGAATTATCTGATTAAAAAAAGCCTAATATGTTTGGCCTCCTTCTGTCTAATTTTATACAGCTCTTTGTCAGCTACACTTCTCATGTCTTTATACCTCCTATCTGCCGACGTCTTTAATTTGACTATATTATTTAGGAATCGGCTAGCCAGATAATTTTATCAAGGCGAATAAAACGAAGAAACCATTTCAGGCAGATGACATAAGACTACTGTTATTAGCATACATGTGAGGCGCTGCCTGGGTTACTCCCTATCGTGGCAGCTGACTCTGACTCTGCCAGATAGAGATCCGCCCATGTGAATGCAGAAAGAGGCTACATTATATTCCTATCAGCTGCTGGGAAAGAGCAGTGTTATGAAGATCCAATACTATGGTTTTTATGTCTATATTTTAATCATTTACAATTAAATATGAAACAGCATAACAAGGGCAACATGGGAGTTTGAAGTCTGTTAATGGGTCACTGAGTTTTAAGAACTTTTAATATGTCAGAGACATATCACAAAGTTTTGATCGGTAGGGGTCTAAGTGCTGAGACTCCCAATAATTGCTAGAACTCTCTCCTCACTGCACAAGAGGAAGCAAGATGGACTCAGTAGATAGTCTATGAGCCCATCTCCTAAGGTGAGGAAGCAGAAAACCATATGCAGTGCTTCTCTCTCCTCATTCAAGGAATCGGTGGTGGTCTCAGCACTCAAATCAACAGGTAAGTCAATAAATAAATATATACAATTATAATAAAATATAGAATTACAATGCAGAGACATTTTTTATTTTATTTATGTATTTATTTATTTATTATTTTGCTTTTATAAATTACAACTTGAGTATACACATGTTTCCAGTATTTGCATGCATCTTTCGTATACATACCAATAAGATAGGTTCAACTTAAACATTTCATAAAAATGCATACAGCCTTTAGATAAAGCCCCAACCCTCCCCAATCCCTTCTGGATTTTAGCCTCAGTGGATAGACATAGATTTTTTACATGTTTTTTGGATAGACATAGATTTTTTTCATAGATTCTAGTCTTTTCCATCAAATGTTTCCATTCTGTTATGGTGGGGGAATCACAGGAGCCCCATTTTCTTGCGATTATAACTCTGGCTAGTAACATACCTTTCAGCCAGGCCTCAAACTTGTGTCTATTAATATCCTCAGCTCCAAGAGTTCCCAATACCGCAGGCTCAATTCCCATTTCTGGGATGTTATCTAGTTTGCTAGACAGTAACTTATAAATTTCTACCCAGTACTTCTGAATTTTTGGGCAGCTCCAAATCATATGCATGAAATCGGCCTGACCTATTTGACATTTAGGGCACTTAGATTCCGTTTTCCCATACATCCTTGCAATTTGTAATAGGGTATAATACAACCTGTGACCGATTTTGAATTGTATAAGTCTAAAGTTGGCCGATGTGGTTGCCCAGTTTATATTTTTATATACCCTCACCCAGTTAATACTAGTGCCGTTTCCTATCTCTAATTCCCACTGCTTTTCACTTTTGAAATGTGTCGAGTTAGCTAATCCATCTTTAATCTGTTTATATATCTGAGATATGGAAATGTTTGTGTCTTTCCAGTGATAACAATAATCCGTGAAACTATAGTCTACTACCTTTAAAAGATGTTTATTGTTTATACTTCTAAATGCGCGCTGTAATTGTGCATATCTAAACCAAAATATATTATCTAGTTGGGAGTCGGGAAGCATTTCTTTTGGTGATCTTATACTCCCGGACTCAGCTAAGTGCAAAACTAAAACTATTTCCCTCTTGTTAGGAATTGTATAGGGCTATTCTCTCCTTGTCCCATGCACCATTGAATTTGTACAGCCATATAATACCCTTGGATATATGGAAGGGATATTCCCCCCCTCTCCTCCGCCAGCCACAAAAACCTCTGCTTAATTCGGACTCTTTTTCTGCCCCACATCAGATCGTTAAGGAGCCTTTCAATCCGGTTGAAATATGAATAATCGGTCCAAATCGGGCAGGCCGTCATAATATATAAAATTTGGGGAAGAAGAACCATTTTAATAAGCGCTATTCTATCTGCCTGCCCAAGAGACAGTTTCTGCCAAACTCTTATCTGATTTTTGATTTTATCCAGCAGGGGGACGAGATTTAATTTATTAAAGTCCCGTACGGAGGTACTAATTTTTATCCCAAGATACTCTATTTCTGTGGCGGCTAGTAGTTCTCCATATCTTTCTATTATTTCTCCATTCCGATGATTTAAGGGGAGATATATCGACTTCGGCCAATTAATTTCATGACCAGACAGATGACCAAATTCATTAATTACCTTCTTAACGTAGGGGGCTCCACCATCTTTAAAAAAAATGAGAATGTCGACCGCATAAAGACTTATTTTAACCTGGGGTCCCCTCACCCGGAAACATTCTCATCCTGCCTTATTAGGCAAGCGAGAGGTTCCAAAAATATGACAAACAGAAGAGGAGAGAGGGGGCATTCCTGTCTAGTGCCTCGATGAAGCTCAAAAGGGGGAGACCAGGACCCATCGATACTAATTCTTGCTGTTGGAGAGTTATACAACAGTATCCATTAAATGAAATTGCTCCCCAAATTCATTTCGGCCATTACTCTCCAGAGATAGTTCCACTCCACCCTGTCGAAAGCCTTAGCAGCATCCAATGATAGGATGGAGTGGTCCTCTCCTGCCCCACCTGAATATTAACCATAGCTCTACGAATATTTGTGTGGGAGTGCCTTTTGGGGATAAAACCCGTTTGGTCTGGGTGTCACGGCTGAGGATGGGGAAAACCCTCAGCCGTGCGATGCCAGAAGATGTTAGGCTGCTCGGCCAGGACAACAGGATTAGGGAGCAGGTCACCTCCTAAAGCGTCCCTAACCTGACCCTAACTCCTAGCTGCATGGGCCGACCTTGAAGGTAGGAGGGCCCATGCTCAGGAACCTCGGATCCCTAACTCACCCTCCGACCGGTCCCTGAACTAGGAGTCAGGGTAAGACGGCCTGTTCCTTCTGGACACGGAGGAATAGGGGTCTCACTGGCCAAGCTGCAAGGAATGGGGAAACACATACAACATACAGATATGACAGGCGAACTAAACTAGTTCCACACGTACCTGTCACAGCCACGCTGACTGGAACCCATGCATGCACTACTAATGTCCACAGAACAACTAGAGGACACAGCACACATACCACACAGGTAACCAGGACATCTGTAGTTGCAATAAACAGAGACAAAGGAAAACATCTGTGGCGAAACCAACCTCGCCACTGTGTTTTGGAGGGGGCTGTTTACCAGCCTCCTGCCCTGGGATTATGGTCCCTTAAGTTATTGGGTCTTAAGGCACTTGGGACGGAGCCCTCTGTCCCTGGATTGCATCCTCTGCCTTACTTGCTTGGATGAAGCACATGGTGAGAACAATAGATAGCGGCCATTTTAGCTCACAGACACTGTTCTGACTTTTCAACACGGTGCTATCTTGCCTGTATTTGGTGCACAGAGACATCATTCAGTAGTTTGAAACTACCAAACAGGGGACACATTTATTAGTGACTATTTTCGGTATAACTTGTATATTTTCAGTGTAACTGTATCTTCCAAACTACTAAACGGATGTGGGTGAATTTTGGACATGTGGTTCACCCAGATTCCCCGGTTCCGAGGATATATTGGTTATGGGGTTATTGCATGTTTTGGGGTTCCTGTGATATGTTTTATAAAACTGTATTTCTCTGCCTTTGATGATTATATTCGCCCTTGTGTTCAATGATCATCATCGGCAGAGGGGAGGATTTTGTGTGGGTGTGTTTCTATTGTCCCATTGTGTGTTTAAATGGTGATGTCTGTCCTGTTGTCTCCACATGTGTATTGGCGATCTCCCCTTTGTCCTGAGAGATAATTGGATTGCCCTTGGTTGTCTCCCAGGCAGAGAGGAGGAAACCATGATGCATTGTGGGGATGTGTTGTATCTGTTCTGTATTTGCAAAACTGTAATAAAAACCAGGCTGGGTGTGCCAGCACATCAGACCACTGCTGACCCTCAAGACGTATGTATGCAGTTAGAGACTGATTGCCAGGAGTGTAAGCTGACTGATACGCTTTTCCTGTTCGTCTGCTGACAGCTATTTGCGAGGTTCCAGTTTGGAGTGCTATTTTGTATCCAGTTCGGGAGGTTGGTGTTCTGCAGTAGTTGTGCCTGTCTCTCAAAAAGGGGCATATTGCCTAAACGGATTTTAACCCCTTGTCTGCTGAAACGGTCCGTTACATTGGTGGCAGCAGTGGGATCGTTCCTACAGCCAGAAGGACAGCTACAGGAGACACCATTTCTGTGGATTCTACAATTTAAGGGCAACACATGTCTCAGTACAGCGACCCTAAAAGCACCAGGATGGAACCAGCAGTGGAGTACAGATACTCTGTGGAGGAATTTGACCGTATTATGTGGTTGCGGCTGAACTTCTTCGGACCCAATCCAGCTGAGAAATACGTGAAGTTCGTGAGGAGTCTAGTGTCTAAGACCCTACTATACCGGGCAGAAGGTGACGGTCAGCTGCCACGTTGGGTGGACCTCCATCGGAAGTTACGGTTGCGGGACAGTGGGAGCCCAGTCTCCATTCCCCAGCGGCAGTGTGAAGTGCAGGGAGGGGAGAGCAGCGGCCTCCCTCCCCAGCGGAAGGCTGAGTTACAGGGGGCAGAGGTAGTTGTTCCTGCCTCCCAGCAGCAGCATGATTTTTTGGGAATTGGAAGCCTAGTCTCCATTCCCCAGCGGCAGTGTGAAGTGCAGAGAGGGGAGAGCAGCGGCCTCCCTCCCCAGCGGCAGGCGGAGTTACAGGGGGCAGAGGTAGTTGTTCCTGCCCCCCAGCAGCAGAGTGATATGCCGGGAAGGCAGTGTGAAGTGCAGGGAGAGGAGAGCAACGTCCTCCCTCCCCAGCGGCAGGCTGAGTTACAGGGGGCAGAGGTAGTTGTTCCTGCCCCCCAGCAGCAGAGTGATATGCCGGGAAGGCAGTGTGAAGTGCAGGGAGAGGAGAGCAACGTCCTCCCTCCCCAGCGGCAGGCTGAGTTACAGGGGGCAGAGGTAGTTGTTCCTGCCCCCCAGCAGCAGCAGCATGATTTTTTGGGAATTGGGAGCCCAGTCTCCATTCCCCAGCGGCAGGCGGAGTTACAGGGGGCAGAGACAGTCGGTCCTGTCCCCCAGCGGCAGAGTGTCCTACAGGGAATAGAGAGCCCAGTCTCCTTTCCCCAGCAGCAGGACACTGTATTGGGAGCGGAGGCGGTCGGTCGCCCTCCCCAGCGGCTGGAAGCATGTATGGGAGAGGAGCTCGTTACCCCCTCTCCCCAGCGGCAGCTTAACGCACCAGGGGGAGACAGTAAGCCCCACAACAGTGCAGATGGGACCGTGGTCTCTGCACTTACAGCACAGGGAGTAGGGACAGTCGGTCCTGTCCCCCAGCAACAGGGCTGTTTAGCCAAAGGGGAGACAGTCGGTTTCCCCCTCCAACAACCAGACTCCAACCAGGCTTCTTCCGTGGTAACGCTGGCACCAGGGCAGAGTACCGCTGATCCCTGCCCACAAAGCAACCTCCACTCCAAGCCAGGGAGCAACTCAGAGACCGGGAGTACCAGCTACAAATATAATCTTGGTGGATTCACTGGACAGAGACAGGCTACGAAATTCAGCAGGTCCAGTATTGGGTTGTGGGTGGGCTGCCAGACTAACTCAGGTACCGACCGGCGTGAGGTCAGGTATCTGGTTAGTCTTCCCTGGGGGGGGGGAGATGTGTGGCGAAACCAACCTCGCCACGGTGTTTTGGAGGGGGCTGTTTACCAGCCTCCTGCCCTGGGATTATGGTCCCTTAAGTTATTGGGTCTTAAGGCACTTGGGACGGAGCCCTCTGTCCCTGGATTGCATCCTCTGCCTTACTTGCTTGGATGAAGCACATGGTGAGAACAATAGATAGCGGCCATTTTAGCTCACAGACACTGTTCTAACTTTTCAACACGGTGCTATCTTGCCTGTATTTGGTGCACAGAGACATCATTCAGTAGTTTGAAACTACCAAACAGGGGACACATTTATTAGTGACTATTTTCGGTATAACTTGTATATTTTCAGTGTAACTGTATCTTCCAAACTACTGAACGGATGTGGGTGAATTTTGGACATGTGGTTCACCCAGATCCCCCGGTTCCGAGGATATATTGGTTATGGGGTTATTGCATGTTTTGAGGTTCCTGTGATATGTTTTATAAAACTGTATTTCTCTGCCTTTGATGATTATATTCGCCCTTGTGTTCAATGATCATCATCGGCAGAGGGGAGGATTTTGTGTGGGTGTGTTTCTATTGTCCCATTGTGTGTTTAAATGGTGATGTCTGTCCTGTTGTCTCCACATGTGTATTGGCGATCTCCCCTTTGTCCTGAGAGATAATTGGATTGCCCTCGGTTGTCTCCCAGGCAGAGAGGAGGAAACCATGATGCATTGTGGGGATGTGTTGTATCTGTTCTGTATTTGCAAAACTGTAATAAAAACCAGGCTGGGTGTGCCAGCACATCAGACCACTGCTGACCCTCAAGACGGAGCCTTGTCTCGTTATTGGGGGGATTCCATGTATGCTGTTAGAGACTGATTGCCAGGAGTGTAAGCTGACTGATACGCTTTTCCTGTTCGTCTGCTGACAGCTATTTGCGAGGTTCCAGTTTGGAGTGCTATTTTGTATCCAGTTCAGGAGGTTGGTGTTCTGCAGTAGTTGTGCCTGTCTCTCAGAAAGGGGCATATTGCCTAAACGGATTTTAACCCCTTGTCTGCTGAAACGGTCCGTTAGAACATCAACTGAACATAAACTTCACAGATATACCTATGACCACAAGGGTGGCCCCCACTGGCAGATGATATACACAGGAGGCTGCTCCAACTAAGCATGGCTGAAGCAACCCACTGACACATGCCAAACACTGAGGCTTTATAGGCCTAAGAGGCCACACCCACACAGACACACCCAGTGTCTCACACACACACAGAAAGGGAGTTAACCCTTCCAACACCAGGGAAGGGAAAACACCACTTAAAGGGGAAGTGTCCAAACCAAGATCACACTGTGGCTGTGGCCGCAGGCAACGACATGGGTGGCAACCATGTCCTGGGAGTCAGCCCGAAGGCCGGGACACTGCCACCACATGTACAAGTCCAACCAAACGTTGCCACGGGCAGCCACAGTGAAGGGAAGAGTCCTAGTGCACACACAACACAAAACGCAGTGCACACCAGACAAACAAACACAACACCCAACATGAAGGTTGTTAGGTGCAACCTCATGCCATGCAGCAAGCTGCCCAGCACCGCTCAGGCTGCTCTGATAAAACCAACAGCATACAACTAGTTGCCCGCAGCAACCACAAGTGAGGCCACACACCAGCGGCCCTCACCTGTGATTGAACACCAAAACCAAACCGCAGGCAACCGCATGCGGTTGAGGAGTCACGACCATAACAGTGGCCGTGACACTGGGTGTATCAATTTTTCTATCACTTTTTTCAGGCGAATTGCAAATATTTTAGCGCATATTTTAAAATCTGTATTCAGTAATGAAATCAGGCGATAGGAGCTTGGGTCAGTTAGATCTTTATCTTTTTTTGGGAATAAGAACAATTATAGTTTCTGCTAGTGACTTTGGAAGGGAGCCTACGGTTCGGGACTCATTAAGGACTCGCAGGAGAGACGGGAGAAGAATCTCCCCATGTCTGCTGTAAATCTCAAACAGGAGTCCGTCTGAGCCAGGTGTGTACCCAGGATAGTACCTAGGGCTTCAAATAATTTGCCTATCTGCATTGGTGCATTTAATAGGACCTTGTCCTTTTCTGACAAAGTTGGAATATCAAATTTCTCAAAAAATTTATCCAGTTCCTTTTCGGTCCCGGAGTAATCTGCGGTATATAGTGCAGAAAAAAATTCCGCAAATTCCCCCTCTATTCCTTTAGTGTCAGTTAATATACGACCATCTCTAGCTCGAATGCTTTGAATCTTATTCCGGCATTGTTGATTCTGGATTCTGGAGGCGAGCAATCGACTCTGCTTTCCATATTCGTAGAAGTATTTCTGGCCTGTAAAAAATATCTTCTGTTGGGCTTTGTTAGTTAAATACTTTTTATGTTCCTCCCGAGCAATGTTTAATTCTCGCAGATTTTTATCAGTTCTATTCCTAATTATCTTGATTTCTAGCCCCCTCAACCTTTCATCTAATTGTTTTTCCGTTCTGGCGAATATGGCTTTCCTACTTTTTATTTGTCACACATACACACCTCGGGTGAATGCTTTAAGTGCATCCCACACGAAGTGTATATGTGCTGAACCCAAATTAAAGTCCAAAATTCCAGAATCTCATGAGAAACGTTTTCCTGTTCGCAAATCAGGCCTATCCAGTGGGGGTTCAACCTAAATCTCCTTATCCGCGGAGTTGGGTTTGTCTGCTTAATTGTCAAAAGCATGGGGGAGTGATCCGAAACCCCACAAGGTTCATATTTCATACGTTCTACCATATCTATAAAGTCAAGGGTGGTAAAGGCAATGTCAATCTGTGACATTGCCTTACAGGAACGACTATAGCATGAGAACACTTTTTTATCCCTGTACAGATATCGCCAAATATCAATTAATGCTAGTCCTTGGCAGGCTTTATGTAAAAAGAGTATACTCTCCCCGGCCTTTCTTCTGGCCAGTCAAAGTCGAGAATCTATCTATGTAGTGGTGGATCACATTATTAAAATACCCAGCAGCTAGGATCGGGCATGGCTCCCTACCACTAGCGAAATCAGCTACACATGAAAGAGCATATAGTGCAAATGGGGGGGGCATATATATGAAGGCAAGAATACAAATGGTCCCATTCCATTGAGCATGAATAAAAACAAATCTTCCCTCTTTATCAGTTCTATGCGCCAGTGAAATGAAGTCCATATTTTTGTGCATATACACACTTACTCCCCGTGAGCTGGCGGAGAAACAAGAGTGATATTCATATTTTGCCCAGTTCCTTCTAAGGATTTCCTGTTTGTCCAAAGAGCCACGAGTTTCAATTAATGCGACTATTGCTGGTAAATGTCTGCAAACTAGATCAAACACTATACGCCTTTTTGTTCTATCCACCAGCCCGCAGACATTCCAAACTAACACCCGATGAGCCATGTCTTAATTATATTTAAAGATCTTTATCGGCCGGCCTAGCCCCGCTCTTTCCGTCGTTTCCACATCCGTTGGCTCCGGAGGTACCAAGCATTTCCAAACCATCCAGCCTCCCCCCTCCCAAATCCCTCCCACATTCCCCCCCGCCTGAAAACCTGGTCCATGAGAAGAATTCTCATAAACCTCTTACAATCTACCCCACCCCCACCCATTCCCAGCATCCCCCCTCTTATATCGACCTCACAAAATATCCTTATTACAGAAAGAAGGAAAGCAGCTAAGCTCTAATCCCTTTAAATTCCAACCACTTCCTCACTTCTGGAGTTGAAAAAAATTGTACCTGGCCCTGGTATACAACTCTACGTTTAGTAGGATATACCATTGAATACATAATGTTTACAGCTGAAAGCTCTTTTTTAACATACGAAATTCATTTCTCTTCTTTTGAGTGTCTCTGGAAAAATCGGGATATATTTCTATCCGGTTGCTATCATACTTAATTTCCTGTACTTCCCGCCTCCGCCTCAGGATTAGGTCTCTATTTTTAGATCATAGCATTTTAGCAATAATTGCTCTAGGAGGATATCCAGGAGGGGGAGGTTTTCTTGGTATTCTATGGGCCCTCTCTACAATAAACCATGGGGATTGGTGTTCTGAGTCTATAATTTCAGACAGCCACTTTTAAATAAATCCTATGGGATCTTCTTTTTCGCTCCCTCTGGGAAGCCGAGAAACCTAAGATTCGATCTTCTTGATCTGTCCTCCATGTCTACTATCTTGTCCTTTAGGTACTTACTCTCAGACTCAAGAGTTTCCGTATTTTTTTCTTAATTTAGACATCTCCTCCTTCATCTTCTCAGAGGAGACCTGTAAATCCTTAATTCTACCCCTCATTTTACTCATTTCCTCTTTTATTAGGGAGATATCAGATTGTACTGAAGAGCTCTTGGTAGACAAGTCTCCCAACGAATCATTAGATTGGGCGACAGCTGTCAAAATCTCTACCAGTTTTCTATCTATCATCTCAATTTTATCTATCTTCTCCTTTCTTTTACCCTTGTACATCTTCTCCCGGGGATTCCCTACAATATCTTGCTCTCAATTATTTTCCCCCGGGTCGCTGCTCGCCAGGGTCCTATGCGCCAGTCTCGTTTTATGTGTGTGTGGGGGGGGGGGGGGTTAAACATTTGTCAAGCTTTGTAATTGGACTATTTGAGCCCCCACCCTTAGGAGAGACTACCCCGATAGATTTCCGGTTTTGTATTTTTGCCGGCATTATGTGGGGAGGGAGCTAGAAGTGGGGGAAGATACTTTATCAATTCGCGGAAGAGACTTTATCAATTTGAAATTTCTAAGACAACACACTTCTCAAAAAGTACTATATAAATAAAGCATCTGATGTGCTCTCTATTTGAGGGAGGACCCCCATTAGGAATATGCCCCTTCGTTCCTTAGCTTTTTTCCTCCTCTTATTTTCCTTCCCTTTTTTTTCCTTTTTTCTTTTCCTTCTTTCCGGCTTTCGCTTTCCCTCGCCTTTCCTCCCTCTTTTCTTCCTCTCCTCCTTATCCTCTCCCCCCTTTTCCCTCTCCCTTCCTTCTCTCTCCCCTAGTTCTTAATATATACTTTTAGTGCAAGTATATAAGGTGATCAAGAACCTTCCCCAAAAAAATGTTTTTTAATACTAATACACCACATAATTCATGCACGAGAATCTTGTTTTCTGTGCAGAATATGTCAGATTCATCAGCACTCCATGACAAGGAGTCTGACAAAAGCTGATAACACTGCAACCAACATGAAATCGTGATTACAAATACTCTATTAAAACAGTAGTGCAACCATTTAGTGTTTGCAGAAAAGATATTACCTGTGTAATTACTGGGAACATTAATATGCAGTTTATTATTTACAGCACCTTCTTTCACTGTATTTAGTTTAGTTTAGTTTAGTGGATTTTTAGTGCAGAATTTAAAAATATCCAGAAAACCTTACATCTGGTGGCATTAGAGGATCATTACATTTGTTACCAGAAAACAATCACATTTCACCATAGTTTTACCATATTATCAGTATTAAATGTACAATTCTTTTGAAAGCAGTGCAGCATAAAGGTGAATAGGAGTAAGGGTTCTTAGGTCTGGAGTCCGAGGTTTCCACTGGGAGGAACCCCGATTGAAGCCTTGGTGTTTAACATCTGCTACCAAGTGGCATCTATCACCAAATAGTATACCACGCAGTACAGGTTTCTTTTCTGGATGCCTCTCTATGGAATAGAGCAGGGATGGCCAACCTGCAGCTCTCCAGCTGTTGCAAAACTACAACTCCCAGCATGCAAAAACTGCCTACAGCTATCAGCCCACAGCAGGGCATGATGGGAATTATAGTTTTACAACAGATGGAGAGCCGCGGGTTGGCCATCCTTGGAATAGAGCAAACTGCTGCACTGTTCCATACCATAAAAATATAGAATGCTAATATGGAATGCATGGGCATCTATGGGTCTGTGTAATGTATGTGCCGGAATAAACCCTTACAAGAAAATACAAACCATGGAGACAAACAAAGTGGAAGATATGGCAGCCCTAGGACACAGCTACATGTTCAAGTTTCTTGATGCAGTTTTGGAAGCCAAAATCAGGAGTGAATTCATAAAAAAGTCATATCTGTCCTATATACCCTCTATCCTTTATTATCCACCCCGGATTTTGGCTTCCAAACTGCAAAAAAAAAAAAACAACCTGAAAGTGTGTCCATTCCCTAAGAGAGAAGGCCCAGCCATATGCTATGAACTGATTTTGGGTCTGAAATAGGGCTGCAGAAAACGATTATTTTAGCAATCGAGTATTCTACCGATTATTTTTTATGAATAATCGAGTACTCTAATAAGAAAAAATGAATAGACTGTTTTCCTTTATAAAAACTAATCAGACCCCCTGCCATTAGTCCACAACACCCTTCGTTCCCCCTGTGCGATTAGCCCAAGTGCATCAGTTCCCCCTAGTGCCATCAGCAATGTTCCTCCCAGTGCTATCAGCTCCACTATATCCCCCAGTCTCATCAGCTTCCCCCTGTGCCTTCAGCTCTCCCCCACCCCAGTGCCTTCAGCTCCACTCCCCCAGTGCCATCAGCCCCTCCATGCCATCCATTGCCATGTCCCCCACTCCCCCAGTGCCTCCATGCCATCCATCGCCATGTGATGTCCCCCACTGCAATCAGATCAGCCCCTCCATGCCATGTTCCCTACTCTCCCAGTGTCATCAGCCCCTGCATGCCATCCATTGCCATGCCCCAAAATCCCCCGGTGCCTCCAAGCCATCCATTGCCAATTGCCATGTCCCCCACTCCTAGTGCCATCAGCCCCTCCATGCCATCTATTGCCAATTGCCATGTCTCCCACTCCCCCAGTGCCATCAGATCAGCACCTCCATGCCATATCCCCCACTCCCCCTGTGCCATCATATCAGCCACTCCATGCCATGTCCCCCCACTCCCCCTGTGCCTCCATGCCATCCATTGCCATGTCTCCCTCCCCCAGACCCAGTGCCTCCATGCCATCCATTGCCATGCTCCCCTCCCCCAATGCCTCCATGCCATCCACCATATCCCCTACTCCCCCAGTGCCATCAGATCAGCCTCTCCATGCCATGTCCCCCTCTCCCCTAGTGCCCACAGATAATGCCATATCCCCCACTCCCCCAGTGCCATCAGATATCAGCCCCTCCATGCCATGTCCCCCACTCCCCCAGTGCCATCAGATATCAGCCCCTCCATGTCATTGCTATCCATGTCCACCAGTGCCCCAGTGCCATCAGCCCCTTCAAGTCACAGGTGCCCCATTCAAATCACCAACATAATCTCCCCGCCAGATTAGGGCCCCTGCGAGTGCTAACTTTATACTTACCTTTCTTGGCAGTGTGCTGACATGGAGTCCGCAGGAGACGAACCGTGTCATCTTCCCAGCATGCACTGGGAGAGGGACCTGATGTCACACACAGTGTCAGCCATTCAATCAAGCTCACCCAGAGCCTGAGTGTGCAGAATCCAGCTCGCTTCCCTCTGCAGGAGGAGGCGATGTCTGTCCCCCCCCCCCTGCAGAGGGGTGGACACAGTCTCCAAACCTGAGAAGGAGATACAATCAACGTTACCTCCATGCACACTTCTTACATGCTCTATAAATCTCGGGCAACCTTTACACGTTCTTTCGAACATGCACCTAATTGTCTTCCCAACATAGAATCGCCCGCAGCTGCAGAGTAGTAAATAAACTACATATGTGCTCCTACAGTTAATGAAACTATTGATTCTATGTTGGGTGCCAGCAAACTCAATGTATTTCTTTTGGGAATTATGGGAGCATAGTGAACAGCTGCCACAACAGAAGTTGCCCTTTGGAATATTATTCCTAAGCCAATTATTGCCTTTGGTAGTCTGGAACCTACTTCTCACAAGTCTATCCTTGATCGTGTGGCTTCTTCTGAAAGATATAAGTGGCTTCTGTTCTGTAAGTTCGCTCAAGGTTGTATCTCTCCTCAAAATGTCCCAGTTCTTAGATATCACTGAACTAATTTGTTCTGCCATGGGGCTACATTTGAAAGAGAATGCAAACCTTGAACCCCCAATGGCCCTGATCTGTTTATTTCTACCAACACTACCCATCAATAGATCATCCTGGGAAAAAGCCTCCTCTACTCTCTTCATATCCTTATTAAGTAATTCTTCTGGATATCCTCTCTCTAACAATCGCTGTTTCAAATCTGATTCCTGTTTGTGGTATCCACTATCCCTGCTATTTATTCGTCTGATAAACTGACCATAGGGTACGGCTTTTTTTTACACTCCATGGATGGAAGCTGTCGTAGTGGAGCAAGGAGTTGGTAGCCGTGGGCTTATGGAAGCCCTCCGTGACCAACTCGTCGCTCTCAGCCACGACAGCCACATCCAGAAATTCTAATCTTGTACCTCCAAAATTGAGGGTGAATGTCATTCCCATGTCATTTGCATTAAGATATTTGACAAAGTCATCGCATTGAGTTTCTGTACCCTCCCATACTATGAATACGTCATCCACAAAACGTAGATACGTTTTCAACCTGGATAAAAATGGATTCATAGTGGAGTAAATATACTTATCCTCCAACCTGGCAATGTACATATTTGCGAATGTGCAGGAGACGGGGGTCCCCATAGCCGTACCCAGCCTTTGCCTATACCACTTGTTTCCAAACTGAAACACATTGTTAGTTAAAATGAACTCAAGTGCCTCACCAATGAAATCACAAAAAATCAGACTTTTTCCAAGGTTAGTTATGATGTCAAGGACCGCTTCCACACACGCATCATGAGGGATGCGGGTGTAGAGGCTTTCCACATCGAGGGATACCAACTGGTACCCTTCCTGCCAATGCAGTTCCTTTAGGGCCAATATGAAGTCATTGGTGTCCCTGAGGTAAGCAGGGGCACTAACCAAGGCAGGCCTCAAGAGCCAATCCACATATTTAGATAGAGGTTCCGTCACTGAGCCAATCCCCGTGACAATGGGACGTCCCGGGGGGTGGCTCAGTGACTTGTGGACCTTGGGAAGAAAGTACCATGATGGTTTAGCTGGAAACGAGGGGACAAGCTTGTCCAACATATTTTTGGGGAGGAAGCCTACCTCCACATATTTAATAACAAGGGACCTAAGCAGATGCTGGGTACTAGGTATGGGGTCCCCCCGTACCCTCTCGTAAATGCAAGAGTCCCCTACGTGTCTAAGGGCTTCCCCTATATAATACTCTCTGGACATGAGAACTACATTGCCCCCCTTGTCCACCGGCTTTACCACCAAATCATTTCTGGAGCGTAGCCACTGAAGGGCTTTCTGCTCTTCAGGACTGATATTGGGTTGTGCTGTAAAATATATGACAGCCCGAATATCTCTCATTACTTGATGTTGAAATATCTCAATGCTGCTGCCGGCGGGCAGAAGGTGGATTTGACTCCACCTTTAAATGGATCCACAGAGGCATCACCAGGGGATTCCTCAATGGTATCACTCCCCGTGAGAAATTCAAGACAAATTAACCAAGTGACAATTGATACTGAAGGAGAGACGAGTGACCCTTTAGGGAAAAGATTAGACGGGGCCGTAGAAAGACCAAGAAGAAAAGGAGTCAGGAAGTTGGAGAGAGAGAAGAAGCAAGTGTCCTGGAGGAAGTAACTATTTCCTCACCACCTGATGAGAACTTGGTGATTAATCTCACGGACCACGTGTTACCACCAGGCTGTATAAGGGTCCTCAGTAAAGGACTGGGATATAGCTTAACTGAGCAATTTGATCTTGTTACATTTGAAGTAGACCTATTTAAGGCCACCCGTAAGCTCCATTTACACAAATTATTCAGGGATACACCACAGAAGGTCGTTTATACACAGGGAGAGATCCCCTTGGCCCCTGATCCTGTAGGTTTCCATATATCCACTAGATTTGTCACAGAAGAATTAGCCTGTCTTGAATTTCTCACGGGGAGTGATACCATTGAGGAATCCCCTGGTGATGCCTCTGTGGATCCATTTAAAGGTGGAGTCAAATCCACCTTCTGCCCCCCTATGCCCGCCGGCAGCAGCATTGACATATTTCAACATCAAGTAATGAGAGATATTCGGGCTGTCATATATTCTACAGCACAACCCAATATCAGTCCTGAAGAGCAGAAAGTCCTTCAGTGGCTACGCTCCAGAAATGATTTGGTGGTAAAGCCAGTGGACAAGGGGGGCAATGTAGTTCTCATGTCCAGAGAGTATTATATAGGGGAAGCCCTTAGACAATTAGGGGACTCTTGCATTTACGAGAGGGTACGGGGGGACCCCATACCTAGTACCCAGCATCTGCTTAGGTCCCTTGTTATTAAATATGTGGAGGTAGGCTTCCTCCCCAAAAATATGTTGGACAAGCTTGTCCCCTCGTTTCCAGCTAAACCATCATGGTACTTTCTTCCCAAGGTCCACAAGTCAATGAGCCACCCCCCGGGACGTCCCATTGTCGCGGGGATTGGCTCAGTGGCGGAACCTCTGTCTAAATATGTGGATTGGCTCTTGAGGCCTGCCTTGGTTAGTGCCCCTGCTTACCTCAGGGACACCAATGACTTCATATTGGCCCTAAAGGAACTGCATTGGCAGGAAGGGTACCAGTTGGTATCCCTCAATGTGGAAAGCCTCTACACCCGCATCCCTCATGATGCGGGTGTGGAGGCGGTCCTTGACATTGTAACTAACCTTGGAAAAAGTCAGATTTTTTTGTGATTTCATTGGTGAGGCACTTGAGTTCATTTTAACTAACAATGTGTTTCAGTTTGGAAACGAGTGGTAGAGGCAAAGGCTGGGTACGGCTATGGGGACCCCCGTCTCCTGCACATTTGCAAATATGTACCTTGCCAGGTTGGAGGATAAGTATATTTACTCCACTATGAATCCATTTTTATCCAGGTTGAAAACGTATCTACGTTTTGTGGATGACGTATTCATAGTATGGGAGGGTACAGAAACTCAATACGATGACTTTGTCAAATATCTTAATGCAAATGACATGGGAATGACATTCACCCTCAATTTTGGAGGTACAAGATTAGAATTTCTGGATGTGGCTGTCGTGGCTGAGGGCGACGAGTTGGTCACGGATGGCTTCCGTAAGCCCACGGCGACCAACTCCTTGCCCCACTACGACAGCTTCCATCCATGGAGTGTAAAAAAAGCTGTACCCTATGGTCAGTTTATCAGACTAAGGCGAATAAATAGCAGGGATAGTGGATACCACAAACTGGCATCAGATTTGAAACAGCGATTGTTAGAGAGAGGATATCCAGAAGAATTACTTAATAAGGATATGAAGAGAGTAGAGGAGGCTTTCTTCCAGAATGATCTATTGATGGGTAGTGTTGGTAGGAATAAACAGATCAGGGCCATTAGTGGGGGTTGAAGGTTTGCATTCTCTTTCAAATATAGCCCCATGGCAGAACAAATTCGTTCAGTGATATCTAAGAACTGGGACATTTTGAGGAGAGATGCAACCTTGAGCGAACTTACAGAACAGAAGCCACTTATATCTTTCAGAAGAAGCCACACGATCAAGGATAGACTTGTGAGAAGTAGGTTCTAGACTACCAAAGGCAATAATTGGCTTAGGAATAATATTCCAAAGGGCAACTTCTGTTGTGGCAGCTGTTCACTATGCTCCCATAATTCCCAAAAGAAATACATTGGATTTGCTGGCACCCAACATAGAATCAATAGTTTTATTAACTGTAGGAGCACATATGTAGTTTATTTACTACTCTGCAGCTGCGGGCGATTTTATGTTGGGAAGACAATTTGGTGCATGTGCGAAAGAGTGAGGGAACACTTCAACTCAATAAAAACAGGTAAAGGTTGCCCGAGATTTATAGAGCACGTAAGAAGTGTGCATGGAGGTAACGTTGATTGTATCTCCTTCTCAGGGTTGGAGACTGTGTCCACCCCTCTGCAGGGGGGGGACAGACATCGCCTCCTCCTGCAGAGGGAAGCAAGCTGGATTCTGCGTACTCAGGCTCTGGGTGAGCTTGGATTGAATGACAGGAACTATTTGAGTCCATTCCTATAGTCATATATTGCAGACGCAATTGTCATATGTAATTGTATTACTCAGTATTTGTAGTTAGTCTTTTTGTTGCATGTATGTTTTCTTACTAATCTTTGATGAAGGCCCAGCTGTGTTGTCGATTGCTATGACAACTGGCAGCGCCGGTATTTAAAAGGGTGACGTGCATCTATGCGCTGACGCAGAGCCTGAGGAAGCGCTTGTCAGTGCAAAGCGGCCGTCGCTTTTCAGTTGCGTGATTAAGAATTGTCTGCCCCCTGCTACATTCTATACATGGAATAAAAGTGTTTGTAACACACTGGTGAGTGCCACTGCATATTCCTTCTCTTTTACTGCGATCTAAAAAAGGGAAACACTCTCAGTGCGACAGCTGTATTTCCCTGCCTGAACCCCGCTCCCGTGAGGCAATGATTTAAGCCTTATGCACACAAACATTTCTTTTGCGGTCCGCAAATCGCGGATCTGCAAAACACAGACCCGGCTGTGTGCATGCTGCCATTTTCTTTTTCACTTCAATAAAATGTCCTATCTAGGGCTGCAGCAAACGATTATTTTAGTAATCGAGTATTCTACCAACTATTTTTACGATTAATTGAGTACTCCAATAAGAAAAAATGAATTAATAGACTGTTTTCATTTATAAAAACTCACCCCCTGCCATCAGTCCCCAACACCCTTCGTTACCCCCTGTGTGATCAGCCCAAATGCCATCAGCTCCACTATCCCCCAGTGCCATCAGCTCCACTATCCCCCAGTGCCATCAGCTCCATTCTCCCCCAGTGCCATCAGCTCCATTCTCCCCCAGTGCCATCTGCTTCTCCCCCCAGCGCCATCAGCTTCCCCCGCGCACCATCACCTCCGTTCTCCCAGTGGCTTCAGCTTTCCCCCACCCCAGTGCCATCAGCTCCACTCCCCCTTGTGCCATCATCTCTCCCCCCTTGTGCCATCGTCTCTGTTCCCTCTTGTGTCATAGTCTTTGCTCCCCCTTGTGTCATAGTCTCTGCTCCCCCTTGTGTCATAGTCTCTGCTCCCCCTTGTGCCCTCCTGCCTGTCTTCCTGACACCCGGAGTGCACAGCGTCATTGGTTGCTATGGGGTATAGTCGCACCCCCACCCCCATCGGTGTCACCAACTTACGTTTCCAGCAGGGGCGCCGCCGACACTCCATCGTTCTGCGCTGCTCCAGGTCTGACGTCACACAGCACATCAGGTCATGGGGTGCGTACATTAGGAGGTCAGTGCAGCGCGGGACCATGGACGTGCTGTGGAGTGTCCGGAGGCCCCCTGCTGGAAAGGTGAGAATTCCAAGTGCATTGTGGGCCAGCGGGAGACCACAGAGCGGGAGTAATAGCAAGCGCTTCACTCCCGCTCTGTGGTCACGTGACACAAATGAATCCTCAATGCAAAAAAATTGCATCGAGGATTTTTGTGTGTCAAATTACTCAATTAAAAATCGAGTACGCGTTGCAGCCAGGGTTTGAAACATGTAAGTGATTTCTGGATGTGCACACCGTGGTTTTTTATGTGACTTTTTTCTAATAAAGCATTGCTGGTTTTACTTTTTGCTACTACAGTATCCCAGTACAGGTGTGTTTGTAATGTTACGTACTGTCAATGTAATTTACACCTTGCATGGCCTGGTATGGTTGGCAGGGACAGGTTTAAATGGCCTCTTAGAAGGGCCAAGAGTGGGCTGGTCCTACTTCCTGGCTGGAGAGAGAGAGAGTAGACTAGTGTGTGAGGAGGAAGGAAGCAAGTCCATGTGCTCCTTCTTAGGCCTCAAGATCCAGAGGCTAACTAATCTATCCGAAAGTTATTCCTTCTGCTACGGCAGGAATGAGAAAAAGAAAGAACTTAGAATCTGCATGGCCAAGCTCAGGAGTCAGCAAGGTAACCTGTGACTACAGCTAAACGGACTTTGCTGCTTGTTATGGATTACAGTTAAGACATCCTTATTTGCCACTGTGCCAGCCTTCATATATCACCGTCTGTGAAAAGGATTTGTACTGTGTACATAATGGTGTTGGGTGTACTACAATCCCTATTTTGCTCTCAAGTAAAAAGAGACATTTTTTCTTCTACCTCTGGCCTAGTTTCCTGATTACTACTACACCACACGCTTGCCATTGTACTACTACACCTCCTGCCAGGCACCCATACAACTACCAACATCAAGAACATCCCATACTGCCATCAAGCAGGAGCTCCAACTACAGGGTGTGCCTAAAGGGAAGAAAGGGTGCACCCTCCTTGCACTAGGGAGGGAAACCTTTGACACATCCTATAGTCAGACCCACTACTACTTCCATCCACTCTGACTCTTCAAGGTCTCACTGCACCACAAGCGGCTGCTGGAAGCAAAAACATTTTCATGTATTCTAAAGGTCCAACCTTAGTTGGTCGCGACCCCTTTGCATGATTCAATCTTTTCTAAAAGGAGCTGCATTGTCTACAACCAAGGGGGTCGAAAACTCTGCATCTGAACCGATTACACATTTCATATTTGACCTTTGGCAGCAGAGAACCTAGATTCATATTACAGTAGAGATCAATAGATCTGCACAAAGGCTGTGATTACGATGTTACAAAACTCCAACATATGAATATGACGATTTGTTATCAGGTGTGATTGGGAATTTGGGCAAATGAAATAAGAGCTGTGTACAAGCAATATCAGTAGGTGCTCCCCATTGTGCTTTTATGATGTTCAGTTTTCAGTGAAATGATTCCAGCTACTTTTATGCCCATTTAATTTAGCACCAAAGTGCAAAAGATTTGAATAAAATGATACATAAAACAAACTAGAGGTTCTTCCAGTTCCCTGTAAGTACAAAGCTTGCCTACATTCCGAGATCAAGGGGTACATACTACCTATATGTGATACCCATCACATTGATCAAATAGTTTTAAGTCCACAGTTACAGTAAGTAGTTACCACGTTCAACACAATAGCTGAGGAGCCTGGCCAATATTATACCTTCATCATGACTGAATAATATCTCAGTACTCAGGTATCTCTGTAAGATGCTAAGAATCCCTAATTTAAAAGTGGCCCACCACATTTCCCCATCTCCCCAGCACTGCTGGATCTTTTCGCATCTCGCTCAGCGATCCCATTAATTTCAGGGAATCACCGTTACTCTGCCATCCTGGCCATGACATATGTTGTGCGACCAGTGTTGCTGTGTAGCCTTACTCTAATTGTGAGCCAAAACCAGGTGAGAGTCCAAAACACAGAACAGGTGAAAATCTTTCCATTATACCTTATCTCTTTGGAGGCTCCACTCTTGGTTTTGGTTCACAATCACTGATGGAAATAACTGATCAAACACTGACTGCGTGAAATCAGCCTTAGGGATCATGCATTTGGCGAACCATATGTTGAACCGTTCATTTCAATAGGTCAGCAAAAAAAAAACACAGAAGTTACTCTGTGTGCATTCCGTTTCCGTATGTCCATATGTCCATTCCGTCAGCAGCTTATGTTCTAATGTGAAACTACAATGGAGTGTGTCCCTATGCTAACACCTTGGGTTTATGTCACGAGTTGTACTATACCAGATTACATTCATCATTGGTATATAATAATATACATATAATGTAAGACTTACTTTAAAGATTCCAATCCAGTCTTTAGAGTTGCTGGCAAAGCTTTGCTCCCTGCGGAATTTGCACTGGACATCGGTGTTAGGTTTGTAGAACTGCTGCACATTCGTGAAGATGACCTGTGAAAAATTGCATTCAGCAGGCGAAATAATAGACGTGGGTGGGCCCTCTGCTTCAAAATCCATGGTCGGCGGAGCTTTAGAGCATGGAATATGTCCCCCAGGCCCTGTGGTTGAGGAAATGAGACAACAGTTGAAGAAAAACAAGTTGTAATTGTTCACATGCAGACAGTTCACACCGACAGATCCTTGCTACATACAGAACAAACAATAAAGGGTTAACTCACTAGCTGTTCATCCAGAAATGTAGAGAAATCAGCAGAGAAGCCGGACAGGATTTGAGAGCTGCGCAAGATTGTGAAATGAAAGTGAAAGCTGTATTACAGCTATTACAGGTTCGCACTGCTTACATCAGGCAACAAGCCTAACCCACCTCCAATCCTTCCCAAAGCCGTGACGTAGCATTGCTTGCCTTTTAAAGATACAGGGGCACATTTACTAAAGGACTTGTGACTATTAAAATAATCGCAAGTTTCCTTTTTTTATTTATTTATATTTAGTCAATATTTATATATTTTTATTTTTTATTTATCACAGGTAAGTTTGTGACAAAATACCCACTTAGGTTGAGTTCACATCAGCGTTCAGCCTTTCCGTTCTCCTGCTCCGTTATAGGAGCAGGAGAACGGAAAGGACCTATTCGGCACATAACTGAGCCGAACGGAGCGCACTGGCCCTATAGACTATAATGGGGTCTGTTAGGTTTACGCTCAGATGATGATTTTGGAGCGGAGACAAAAGTTGTGCATTGCAGGACTTTTGTCTCCATTCCAAAATCATCTTCTGAGCGTAAACCTAACAGACCCCATTATAGCCTATAGGGCCAGTGGGCTCCGTCCGGCTCAGTTATGTGCCGAAAGGCTGAACGCTGATGTGAACTCAGCCTTACTATGTGTGCCAGTACAAAAAATATACCACCTGACAATGTGCACCATTACAAAAATACTCCTTATAATGTGCACCAGTGCAAAAATACCGCCTTATAATGTGCACCAGTACAAAAAATACCACCTTATAATGTGTGCCAGTAAAAAATACACCCCTACAATGTGCACCATTACAAAACTACCCCCTTATAATGTGCACCAGTACAAAAAATACCACCTTATAATGTGTGCCATACAAAAAAAAACCTTATAATGTATGCCAGTACAAAAAAATACCCCCTTATCTTTCAGACCCCCATATCAGATCATTAGCCCCCATATCAGACCTCAGATCAGAATCAGAACCAATATCAGATTTCCAGCACCATTACACCTTGACCACCTATACCCCACTGGCAGCAGCATTGTCCCCAGGTAACCCCTTCCTGATACACAGATTTTTCAAATTGTCGTTTTTATTTTCTTTTTACTCCCTGCCTTCTCGAGGCTACAACTTTTGTTTCATTCTGTAGTGCCCTGGTGTAAGGGTACTTTGGACTATGGACATTTGCTCTTATTGCTACCATGCATAAACACCAACTCCCTACTTTATTGCACTTTACAGGGTTAACTTGCACTATGATTTATCTTGTTGTGTGCTCGTATACTGTTTCATATTGTTGAACTGTATTTATATGTTTATTGTAATATATCCTTTTCATTTGCATTGTTATTACACTATAGCTGCACTGCACCGTGGAAAGGGTTAATGCACAGTCAGCTAATACTTAGAGACTTTATGACTTTCTAGTTTTGACCAGACACATTGACCTTCTGAATGTCTGGTTTAGCTCTGTGTATGTCTGAATACTTGTTTAAGGGTACTTTCACACTAGCGTTTAAGTTTTCCGGTATTGAGTTCCGTCATATGGACTCAATACCGGGGAAAAAACGCTTCAGTTTTGTCCCCATTCATTGTCAATGGGAACAAAACTGAACAGAATGGAATGCTCCAAAATGCATTCTGTTCCGTTTAGTTGTGTTCCCAGACCGGAGAACAAACGGCAACATGTTGTATTTTGCTTTCCATCCTGGGAAACTGATCAAGACGGATCCGTCATGACCCCCAATGCAAGTCAACAGGGACGGATCTGTTTTCTCTGCCACAATAGAAAACGGATCCGTCCCCCATTGACTTTCAATGGAGTTAATGACAGATCTGTCTTGGCAATATTAAAGATATGTTAAAGATAATACAACCGGATCCGTTCATAACGGATGCAGATGGTTGTATTATCAGTAACGGAAGCGTTTTTGATGGACCCTGCCAGATCCAGCAAAAACGCTAGTGTGAAAGTACACACAATAGGACCGCAAAAAACGGAAGGCATGTGGCCTTAAAAATGTGTTTTTTGGCCGCAAACAAAAGATGGGTGAAAGCCTGCGAGATTTTGCCCTAAGCCTCCAGGAAGTTGTGCATGCCATCCAACACATGGGTCCACATGAGGCACTTAATCCAGACCAGAGGGCAGAAAAGGCAAAACAACTGAGATATAAATATATAAATTACAGATTTTACTGAATCTTTTCCCACAGAAACATATATCCATCTGCTCATCTCCTCCTACGCTATAACATTGTGATTTCAGATTGTATTGCATTTAGTGGTGACGGGTCCTCTTTAATTTCCCCAGACATCCATTATGATCTCATTGTGGCCTTTTTATATGGATATGAATGCTTGTATAGGCCTAAAGTCTGAGGATGCACTACTGGATGATTCGGTTTACAACATGTTAACATGTATTTTTTTTACATTTACCAATAAATGTATTCAACATGAAGGTAAATCTGATGTACATAGTTAATTACTGATTAAGGGTCCATTCACACGTCCGTTGTTTCTTTCCTGATCTGTTCCGTTTTTTGCGGAACAGATCTGGACCAGTTCTGTACCCATTCATTTTCAATGGGTCCTGAAAAAAAATCTGACATTGTACTGTCCGATTTTTTTTCAGGACCCATTGAAAATGAATGGGTCCAGATCTGGTCCAGATCTGTTCCGCAAAAAACGGAACAGATCAGGAAAGAAACAACGGACGCGTGAATGGACCCTAACCTAAAGCTGGTTCCACTCCCCCATAAATATGCTTGCATCACCTAAGTGTGCTTATAGCAGGCATCCCAACCTGCAAAAACTCATTTCAGGGAGGTGCACTTCTCATTTCCAGGAGGTTTTCTTTCTTTTTTTTTTACAAACTTTTTATTACATTTTCCAAACATATGCAGTATCTGCACACGTTGCTCTATGGTGTGGAGGACCGGGCTCATTACCCTGCCCCAAATTATCATATTTATGTATATGATTTAAGGGATTCTGTCACCACCTATAAGCCCATAAACCACCTATAAGCCTATAAACATATGCTCATGTCCAGGGTAGCATTCTGATTTCTAAGGGGGTCTTATAAAAGCAATTTGTGGCTTTATTCTGCGGAAAAACAGGCTTTACTAACCTGTCAATCATTGAATTAAGGTACCCAAGCAGTGGAGGTCTGTGGATGCATGGTGCCCGGCCGCACACATCGCCGTTCGTGCCCAGCGCCGCCTTCTACTCCTCAGTGCCGCCTCTCCCTCCCTCCCCCTTTGAGATCCCGCGCGTGTGCACAGGCTCAGCCTGATGCGCTGTTGTGGACTGCTGGCATCGGCTTCTTCTTGCACTGTGCGCACGCGCCGAGAAGGGGACACTGCTACAGGTTGCCCGAAAGGTTTACTGCGAGTAAACCTTTCCGGGATATATTGTTTCATATGCGGGCGTCAGGGAGCCGCTATCTTATAGCGGGAGACTCACTGAACGTCTGGGAGACTTGAGATCACCGTTATAGGGTTCTTATGAGTCCCTTACATGGGTAAATGGGGAGAGTTGGTCGCCATATTTACCGCTAGGGGTTGGAGAAATAGGGGTTTACCAGAATTGTTTTCACTGGCAGATTTAGAATTTTGGCCCCAGAGGGGCCTGCAATACCTTGCACGACCTGATGACAGGGGTCTATTCAGGTCCTTGAACAGTCTGAAAGAGGAATTTAATCCCTGACCCTGGGTTCACACCTGAGCGTTTCTCAAACGCGCGTTTTAGTCGCGCGTTTTTATGCACGTTTTTTGTAATAGTAAACGCGCGTTTGACGCGCGTTTGTGTGATTGACTGCAGTGTCCTATGGCCACAAACGCGTGTCAAAACGCCCCAAAGAAGCTCAAGTACTTGATTATGCGTCGGGCGTTTTACAGCGCGATCGTACGCGCTGTAAAACGCCCAGGTGAGAACCATTCCCATAGGGAAGCATTGGTTTTCATGTGTTGAGCGTTTTACAGCGCGTTTGAACGCGCTGTAAAACGCTCAGGTGTGAACCCAGCCTTAAGGACCTGTGTCGTGTATGTATGGCGCAGATGTCTGTGACTTAAGGACTGGCACCGTACATGTACTACACCCCGCCCAATCCGTGGCAGGGGTCCGGCAGTCACTGATAGCCGGACCCCTGCTGCATGCGCCGACAACATTAACCCTTGATGTTCCACGGTCAGCGCTGACCGCGGCACATGCGATGTATGGAGGGAGAGAGAGAGCAGCCATCGGGTCCCCGCACTACTGTGACGGGGCCCCTATGGCAGGGAAGGCAGTCCGATCGCATCATGGCTGCCTTCCGTGACAGCCTGTGAGATCCAGCCCCACAGGCAAACAGGCTGTAAGTGTATTGCATTCAGTAATACACTTACAGCCAATGCATCACAATACAGAAGTATCATGAAGCATTGTAAAGGGGATCAGACCCCCAAAAGTTGAAATCCCAGAGTGGGACAAAAAATAAAGTGTAAAAAAAAAAAGTTTAAAAAAAATTATGGTAAATTTTACAAAAAATAAAAAATTCAAGTAAAAAAAAAAAAAAGTCCTTTTCCCAAAATAAAGTTAAAAAAATAGGTAAAAAAAGAAAAGTAGACATTAGGTATTGCCGCATCCATGTCGGCCAGCTCTATAAAAATATCACATTACCTAACCCCTCAAATAAGCACCTTCAAAAATAATAAAAGAAAAACTGTAAAAAAAAAAATTTGGGGTCACCTTACATCACTAAAAGTGCAACACCAAGCAATCAAAAAGGCATATGCCCCCCAAAATAGTACCAATAGCCCCTACCTAAGGGCCCTTTCACACGAGCGTGACGGGTTAGGTCCGGATGCGTTCAGGGTGCGTTCAGTGAAACTCGCACTATTTTGAAAGCAAGTTCAGTCAATTTTGTCTGCGATTGCGTTCAGTTTTTTCCGCACGGGTGCAATGCGTTTTGATGCGTTTTTCACCCGCGTGATAAAAAACTGAAGGTTTACAAACAACATCTCTTAGCAACCATCAGTGAAAAACGCATCGCACCCGCACTTGCTTGCGGATGCAATGCATTTTTCACGCAGCCCCATTCACTTCTATGGGGCCAGAGCTGCGAAAAACACTGAATATAGAACATGCTGCGATTTTCACGCAACGCAGAACTGATGTGTGAAAAACAACGCTCATGTACACAGACCCATTGAAATGAATGGGTCAGGATGCGGGTGCTATGCGTTCACGTCACGCATTGCACCTGCGCGGAAAACTCGCTCGTGTGAAAGGGGCCTAAGACAATCGCCCAAAAAACGCCCAAAAAAAAAAAAAAAACTATGGCTCTCAGAATATGGAGACACTAAGGTCCCTTTCACACGAGCGTGATTTCCGCGCGGGTGCAATGCGTGACATGAACGCATTGCACCCGCACTGAATCCTGACCCATTCATTTCAATAGGTCTGTGTACATGAGCGTTGTTTTTCACGCATTAGTTCTGTGTTGCGTGAAAATCGCAGCATGTTCTATATTCTGCGTTTTTCACGCAGCCCTGGCTCCAAGTGAATGGGGCTGCATGAAAAACGCATTGCATCCGCAAACAAGTGCGGGTGCGATGCGTTTTTCACTGATGGTTGCTAAGAGATGTTGTTTGCAAACATTCAGTTTTTTATCACGCCCGTGAAAAACGCATCAAAACGCATTGCACCAGCGCGGAAAAAACTGAACAACTAAACGCAATCGCAGACAAAACGGACTGAACTTGCTTGTAAAATAGTGCAAGTTTCACTGAACGCATCCTGAGCCAATCCGTCACGCCCGTGTGAACCCAGCCTAAAACATCTTTTTTTTTTGTTTAAAAAATGCCGTTATTGTGTAAAACGTAAAGGGTTTCTGTCATCAGAAAAATGGTGTTGTGGAAATTTTATTATATGGAATTATGCAGACATTTTGCCTTAGGATGTGTGTGTGTTTTATAGATTGTCATCTGTCTCCCTGTGACAGATTTAACCGAAGAACGCTCTAGCAGAGGGTACTTGGGTTGAATCGGGACCAGCGGTAAAACCGTCAGTATGAAAACCTTCTCATGGGCTTGGAGACGTGTTCTCAGTGTGTAGGGGGGGCGTTTGCCGGTTTGTGAGCACTAAGTGCAATGCATTGGGCTTCTTCCCTTCAAATGTCTATACACATTAGAGAAGTGAAGTCTGCATAACGAGAGATACATATTATACCTCTGCTGAGCAGTATTGAATGGGGTCCATGCTGACCGTGATGGGGGATGGGCGACCACCTGGCTGATCGGACAATGGACATGACTCATCCTTTATACAGGAATGAGGTGTGTGTGTAACGGTCAGCAGAGGAAGAGACCGTAGAGCAGGACTCAAGTACAGTGCAGCAGACAAGGAGGCTGAAGTAGAAACCGGCTTTATTAAAGGAGAACTCTAACTGCCGGAGAAGCAGATTTACAATATGAACAGCTTGAGAATTCACAACAAAGATAATGGAAATTTGCATAAAGAAAACAAATGAATCACAAACACAAGTACAGACAATAGCAGGCTACTCTCTTCTAGGTAGTCCTATCTGTCCCCGCTACCCGGGGTGCACCTCTACGGTGCACTAAACTAAATCCTATTCCACTATGTCCTAGCTCCGGTTAGCATCAGTGCACTCACAGTTCGGTGTCCGGCACATGCAGGCAGGTACAGTCTGGGTCCCAATCTGGTTGCTTGCTTCAGCGTGGCTCAGCTCTGGCCTCTCTTTGTAGTCTCTGTAACTCTGGTTAGAGATAATCAGCAGCTCTGGACGTGTAATCAGGCAGGGCCTGGAATTCACTCACAGTTCCTCTGGTAAGTGCCTCACACTACAGCAGTCTCTCTTCTACACCAGGAAACATCAGCTCAGTCAGAGAGCAAACACACTCCAATGTCTCAGATACTGTGTCAGCAGGCAGGGAGCAATCACTCTAATCTTCCCTGTGGATCTCCCTCTCTGCGTCCTTCTTCCTGTGTACTCAGACACCTTCAGCCCAGGCTCTCTGCTCAGCCCGGGAAAAACACTTAACTCCTTGTCCTCTGGAAACAACTCCTCACACTGTCCTACTCAGCCACAGTGGCCTCTGGTGGCTGGAGGGAAACATGACAGTCTGCTATATATATATGTGTTGGAAATGTTGCTGGATGCTCAGGGCTGCCTCTTACATGCCTCCCCACTTAAAGGTGGCCGTCCTCGGCCTTGCTATATAGTCCATAGAAATAATGGTTAATGTAACTTTTTATACAGCAGTACAACATTGTCCACAATACATACAGGTGGACCAAATGAAATCATCAGCAGCGTACCTGTTTGGTGGAACCCCTGCAGTAAGCCTACTGGATCTCCGGAGGTCCTGGCTATCTGTTACGACCTGACTCTCTCCACTAGGAACTGCCAGTCTGGATTCATCCACCACAATAGGAGGTTCGGGTGTGTCCGAGGGCCCCTCTCCATTACGGGCCGGCAATGGTTCTGTGACAGTGCCTTCATCACCTGTAACCTGGGAGGCTCCTTCAGTGTTGGGAGCAGTCCACCAGTCTTCACCATAATCTCCATCAGAGATAACAAGTTCTGAGTATGGGGCAGGAGGAGGTGTCCTCTGAACAGGTGCGGGATCTTTGGACCGGCATGGCCGTAACATATTCCTATGTAGAGTCCGTGAAGCAAATTCCTCATTCTCAACCTGCACTTCGTAGACCGGACCATTAGGGTACACTCTCTTGATCACTTTATACGGCTGTACTTCCCAACGCTCACTCAACTTGCCTCTGGGACGTTTCTCTCGTACCAGTACCCGATCCCCAGGCTGCAATGGAACCTCCTGAACTGGAGGACGGTCTGTATGAGCTCTCTCCTGTAACCGCTGACCTGCCAACCGGCGAATGGTCTGGAGACGCCGACGGTGTTCTTTCACCCATGAGGTGGTTGATCGCTCTATTAGGTCTTCTGGCTGTTCTAGGTTTAATTCCACGATCTCTCGACCAGCCCTACCGAACAGTAACATGTATGGGGTGTAACCGGTGGTGGTGTGGACACGATTATTGTATGCCCAGACTAATTCTGGCAGGTAGTCAGGCCAGTGTGCCCTCTTGTCTTCCTCTAGTGTCCTCAGCATTTGCAGCAATGTGCGGTTAAAGCGCTCACAGGCTCCGTTTCCTTGGGGATGATAAGGAGTTGTCCTGGATTTTTTCAATGCCGTACAGTCGATGTAGCTCTTCCATCACTTTTCCTTGAAAGCACGCCCCTTGATCTGAATGGATCCGCTTTGGACACCCATAGACCCGAATGAAGTCTTGACAAATGGCTCGTGCCGCGGACTCGGCCGTCTGGTCCCGAGTTGGGGTGACTACTGCAAACTTGGAGAAGTGGTCGATCATGACCAGGCAATGCTGTGGACCTCTTGACGATTGTCCCACAAGAAGATAGTCTATCATCAACACTTCCAGCGGTTCTGTGGTCTGGATGGACTGTAGGGGTGCTCTCTGTTCTGTACTCTTCGTGAGTTCACACACTCGACACTGTCGGCAAACTTCTTCAACTGTGGCCTCCAGTCGCGGACAATACACATAACGCTGCAGCCACTGGTATGTCTTGACTGGCCCGAAGTGAGCTCCAAACTCATGAGCCTCTTTGGCTATCTCCCGTGCCATTCTTCTGGGTATCACTACCTGCCACCTCGCCTCTAGGTCGGCAGGCTGTTGCCACTTGCGGAACAAAACAGCTCCATGCACTTCCAGTCTGTCCCATTGATGTAGAACGGACTTCATCTCGGCATCCAGATCAGTCCTTTCTTCTTTGTTGGGTTTCCTGCACTGGGTTACCCAGCTTTTCATTTGCTGCAGTCCAATGTCTTCATCTTGCAATCTGCCCCATTCTTCATTAGTTCTCCCCAATGCTTTGGGTAGCTTACGGGCCTCCCCACTTGTCTGGGCCGCGACTGTTGGGGGAGCGAACTTGCGGAAGTCAGGAGTTTCATCTTCTTCCTTTTGTTCATCCATATCCCCTACTGGAGTTTCAAAAGTAACCCTCGAGAGACCATCAGCATTAGTGTTCTCTGTAGCGGAGCGGTAGCGAATTGAGAAGTCATACTTTGCGAGGCGAGCCGCCCAGCGTTGCTCCAGGGCTCCCAACTTGGCAGTACCCAGATGGGACAGGGGATTGTTATCCGTCCGTACGAAGATCTTAGCTCCTGTCAGATATCCTGCAAATTTCTCCGTCATAGCCCACACCAGGGCAAGGAGTTCCAGCCGGAAGGAACTGTAGTTATGGGGGTTTCGCTCCGTATCTCGCAAGGATCTACTGGCATAAGCGATCACTCTCTCATGTCCATCTTGTACCTGCGACAGGACTGCCCCAAGTCCGTAGAGGCTGCCATCAGTAGCTAAGATGAATGGTTTATCAAAATCGGCATAAGCCAAGATGGGGGCCGATGTCAGGGCTTCTTTCAGGGCCTGGAAGGCCTCTTCCTGTTTCTGTCCCCAGGGAATACTTTGGCCCTTGGGTTGCCCAGCCGTTCCTCTCAACAACTCATTCAGAGGGCCCGCTATTTTTGCGTAGTCTTTGATGAACCGCCGGTAGTACCCAGTCAGTCCCAGGAAGGCCTTCAACTCACGCAGTGTTCTCGGCACTATCCATTGTCGTATTGCAGCCACTTTGTCTTGGGACGGTAGCACTCCGTCTTGGGACACCCTATGGCCCAGGTACTCGATCTCCCTCTTGAAGAGATGACACTTCTTTGGCTTTACCTTCAGGCCATGGGATCGCAGTCGCTCGAGTACCTGCCCTAGCCGATTCAAGTGTTCTTGAAAAGTAGCAGAGTATACGATGATATCGTCTAGGTATATCAGAGTGGCTTCAAAATTCAGGTCTCCCAGGCATCTCTCCATCAGCCGCTGGAAGGTTCCAGGGGCATTAGTCAGTCCGAATGGCATCCTGTTGAATTCAAATAACCCCATGGGGAGTATGAATGCTGTCTTTGCCTTGTCCTGCTCAGCCACTGGTACTTGCCAGTACCCACTTGCTAGATCCAGGGTGGAGAAGTATTTGGCTCGTCCTAGAGCCGTCAGAGACTCCTCAATGCGTGGCAGAGGATATGAGTCTCGCGCAGTGCAAGCATTCAACCGCCGGTAATCCACACAAAATCGAATAGTGCCGTCCTTCTTCTTGACAAGCACCACTGGGACTGCCCAAGGGCTCTGGCTTCCCCGCACCACTCCGGAATCTATCATCTGTTTCAATAGCATCTTCACTTCCTGGTACAACTTGGGCGGAATCTGTCGATATCTCTCCCGAATTGGTGGAGTGTCCCCCGTCGGTATATCATGTGTCATAGCATTCGTGCAGCCAAAGTCATCGGCGTGGCGGGCAAACGCAGCCTGATTCTCCCACAGCATGGTTTCAACTGCTCGCTGTTGGTCTAAACTGAGAGCCTTAACATCTATCTCCATTTGATCCAAGATGGTTCCCCCATTCCATTCTGGGGTCGGCGCCTCTTCTGCACTGGCAGTAACTGCCAGGGTCCAACCAGCATCCCCTACCGGAGCTAGAGTCACTTCTCTCTGACTCAGGATTTCTCCTTGATGTAGGTACACACGAGCCAGTTCCACCCCTGGCGTCAAGGGAACTTCTAGATATCCCACATTCACAGCTCTTATGGGTACTCGTCCATTCTGGACCACTCCCAGTGTCCGGGCCACCAGGACGTCCTGACCCAGCTCTCCTAGGCCTGTTGGTTCAACGAACACCTCCATGCCTTCAAGATTACGGAAAGTTCCCACGGGTAACGTCAGCACGGTCTCCCGACCAGGGGGAAGGGTGAAGGTAGCCTTTCCTGGCGCTCGGATCGTTCCCACCACCTGGTGTGCTGGTACACTTTTCTGTGTTCCACAAAAACGGATTAGCCGTTGAAATGCTTTCTGGGTAGGTTTGTGCGGGGTGGCTTGTTTCCAGTAACCCGGCCCCCGTTTGGTGAACATGATCTGATCCAATTCTCGCAGGATATTCATGCCCATTATCACCGGCACATCTTCTTTGAACGTTTCGGGGACCAACAAGATACCTTTCCGCCCCACTTCCTGTCCACATAGCCGTACATTCATCCACACGACCCCTGTGACAGGAATCTGTTGTTGGTTAGCCGCTGTAACCCGGACCAGTGTCTCTCGTTCTGGCTTGGCCAGCGCTTGAAAGTAACGGTAGAAGAATGACTCGGGCATAGTTGTCACTTGAGACCCAGTATCCACTAAGCAGTCGACAGGAACACCTTCGAACTCAGCTCGTATAGTGGGGCACCCTGCGACCAGGTGTTCGGAGCTTTGCTGGGTAACTTGGCTCTCCACCTCCCCTGCAGTACGCCCCACTACTGCAGGGGTCGGTAGTTTAACGGCGGCTCTTGGCGTCCAGCTGGATTATTCCGACACTCTCTGGCGAAATGTCCTAGATCTCCACACCGCCAACACTGTGCCCCTTGACGGCCCACTTTTTGCCTGCGAGTGGGAGGTGCCCTCAGAGCTTGGCTGGATGGCCCCACTGAAGGGTAATGAGGGGCTTGATGGTATGGTAAACTAGCATAAGGGCATTCGGGTGTAGGAACCCACGGATCCGCCTGATAGGTTTGTTGTCGGGCTGGATAGGCAGCCTCAGTAGTATGGCGCGACTCTATCCGTTTCTCCAGGTGTGTCAACTTTTCGTGCATGGCACTCAGGGAGCTCTGCAAGTCTTGTACCACTCTGACCAGGGCTTCCTCATTTCTTGTAACCCCGGGGGGTGTAACGGTCTGGGTCCGTATTACTCCAGAAGCATAGCCGTCTTCTTTGTTTCGCGTCACGGCCTCTGCCAAAATTTGTCGAAAGGTTAGGGTAGGGTCTACTCTGACTCGTTCCCGCAGAGCCTGTTTCAGGGGATTGCTGTAGAGCCCCAGAATAAATTGTTCCCGCAGTATCCGGTCTATGGGTCCCATGCCAGTAACCCCATCTGCCTCTTTTTTTTGTACCTCGGCCAACACTTCCTGTAGGGCTGTAGCGTACTGAGAGACACCTTCGTCTTCCCGTTGAATCCGGTAAAAAAACTTCACCCGGAGGTGCCCTGCACTGGCTGTTTCCCCATATATTTCTTCCAGGAATCTCACCATCTCTTGCAATGTATTGCGCGTGGCTTCTGGTTGTAGGAGAACATTTCTTCGGGCCTCACCCTCGAGAGCGGCCAAAGCAATTTCTACTTGTAGTTCTGGGCTGACATTGTAAATCCTAACAGCACTCTGTAACCTTGTCACCCAGTCTGACAATGTCATGTTCTGGCCATCAAATTTGGGTAGCAAGTTGAACAACGTGCCAATAGGAAGGGCCCTTGCAAGGGTTCCACCATTGCCTGAGGTACTCACATTAACATCATGCACATTGCCTTCAGCCGCCTCCATCTCTGTGACTGTACCCTGCTCGCAGCGCCACTTGTAACGGTCAGCAGAGGAAGAGACCGTAGAGCAGGACTCAAGTACAGTGCAGCAGACAAGGAGGCTGAAGTAGAAACCGGCTTTATTAAAGGAGAACTCTAACTGCCGGAGAAGCAGATTTACAATATGAACAGCTTGAGAATTCACAACAAAGATAATGGAAATTTGCATAAAGAAAACAAATGAATCACAAACACAAGTACAGACAATAGCAGGCTACTCTCTTCTAGGTAGTCCTATCTGTCCCCGCTACCCGGGGTGCACCTCTACGGTGCACTAAACTAAATCCTATTCCACTATGTCCTAGCTCCGGTTAGCATCAGTGCACTCACAGTTCGGTGTCCGGCACATGCAGGCAGGTACAGTCTGGGTCCCAATCTGGTTGCTTGCTTCAGCGTGGCTCAGCTCTGGCCTCTCTTTGTAGTCTCTGTAACTCTGGTTAGAGATAATCAGCAGCTCTGGACGTGTAATCAGGCAGGGCCTGGAATTCACTCACAGTTCCTCTGGTAAGTGCCTCACACTACAGCAGTCTCTCTTCTACACCAGGAAACATCAGCTCAGTCAGAGAGCAAACACACTCCAATGTCTCAGATACTGTGTCAGCAGGCAGGGAGCAATCACTCTAATCTTCCCTGTGGATCTCCCTCTCTGCGTCCTTCTTCCTGTGTACTCAGACACCTTCAGCCCAGGCTCTCTGCTCAGCCCGGGAAAAACACTTAACTCCTTGTCCTCTGGAAACAACTCCTCACACTGTCCTACTCAGCCACAGTGGCCTCTGGTGGCTGGAGGGAAACATGACAGTCTGCTATATATATATGTGTTGGAAATGTTGCTGGATGCTCAGGGCTGCCTCTTACATGTGCATTGCACTGTTCGGGCATGTTGATGCCCTCCCCCGTCCTTTTGATATGTACCTGCACTTTCTGGACTGACGGGCTGAAGTTGTAAAGCCGTCTCCCACTGCGCGTCGTTCTATTGCCTTAATAAAGAAGGAGTCTGGGGTCTATTGGAAAGCTTTTTACACTGACTCCAGCTTGAACCAGCATTGTGTCTGGGTTAAAGAAGTACTTCATCCCTTATACAGAAAGAACTGAATAATAGCTACGGAATTGTTTGTGCTGGTGGGCGCACTTTAATACTGTACCTTTTAGTGCATCGGAGATTTGTGTGCACAGTCCAAACAAATTATCTATATGTTCGGGTATTAACCTGGCTGACATTAGCGATGTGCTAATGTCAGCTGAACATAACTATATTAGTCCCATGTCACTATGTGCCACCGTTATTGAGAAAAAAATGAACTTGTATAATATGCAAATGAGCCTCTAGGAGCAGGGGGGGCATTGCACCTGCTCCAAGAGGCTCTGTTCGCTTACCTCTTTCCACGCCCTTCTACACTTGATTGACAGGGCAAGGGGAAATCTCGTGCCTGCGCCGTCCCGTTCAGTATTCGGTGCAGGCGCAGTGAAGTAAGGCTACTTTCACATTTGCGTTCAGAGCGGATCCGTCTGAGACGGATCCGCTCATATAATGCAGACGATGGATCCGTTCAGAATGGATCCGTCTGCATTATATTGTAAAAAAAATTCTAAGTGTGAAAGTTGCCATCCAGACTTTACAGTAGATCCGTCCAGACTTTACATTTAAAGTCAATAGGGGACGGATCCGTTTGAAAATTAAGCGATATTGTGTCAAATTCAGACGGATCCACCCCCATTGACTTACATTGTAAGTCTGGATGGATCCGTTTGCCTCCGTACGGCCAGGCGGACACCCGAACGCTGCAAGCAGGATTCGGGTGTCCGCCTGCTGAGCGGAGCCCAAACGCTGCCAGACTGATGCATTCTGAGCGGATCCGCATCCACTCAGAATGCATTAGGACTGGACGGATCCGTTCGGGGCCGCTTGTGAGAGCCTTTAAACGGAACTCACAAGCGGAGCCCCGAACGCAAATGTGAAAGTAGCCTTAGGATGTTCGCCGGCATCCTCACTGCGACGTATTCAGCGCAGGCGCAGGGATTCAGCGCAGGCGTCGGCGAAGGTCCTTCCCTCTCTGTGCCTGCACCGAATACTGAACGGGACGGCTCAGGCATGAGATTTCCCCGGCAGACAGGTGTCACGACCCTTGGTCATGGTCGTGACTCCTGTAACCGCATACAGTTGCCTGCGGTCTTGGTGTTGTTGTCAATCACAGGTGAGGGCTATAGTATGTTGCAACATTGTGTATGTGGCAGCAGAGCAGCCTGAGCGGTGCTAGGCAGCTTGCTGCAATAGGCATGCGGTTGCACCTGGCAACCTCTCTTTATAGGTGTGCCTTTTATCGGTGTGCACGGGGTGTTATATGTGTTGTGTGCACTTCCCCTTTAAGTTGATGTCTTCCCTTCCCTGGTGTTGGAAGGGTTAACTTCCTTCCTAGTGTGTGTGTGCACTGGGTGTGTCTGACTGTGGGTGTGGCTACTTGGCCCTATAAAGCCTCAGAGAATAGCAGTAGTCAGTGGGGGTTCTTCAGCCATGCTTGCTGGAGACATCATCCTGGTTACTTACCATCTGCCAGTGAGGGCCACCCTGGTGGTCATAAACGTTATGTCTGGTGTTAGTTTATGGTTTATCTGTTATTGCAGCATATGGTTTACTGGGTTCCCGTGTGATGTCTGTTGTGGGCTGTGTCCTTGTGTTGGTTGTGGATAGCAGCACTTGCACGTAGGTTCCAGGTTGTGTGTCTGTGGCAGGTAAGTGTGGTACTAGTCTCGCTTACCTGTCATTGCCATATGTCTGTTTATGTTCCCTTTTCTATGTAGCTTGGCCAGTGAGATTCCTGTTCCTCCGTGTCTAGGAGGAACGGGTCGTCTTACCCTGCTCCTAGTCCAGGGCCACCCTGAGGGTGAGCAGGAATATCAGGTTCCGGAGTATGAGCCCTCCTACCTTCAGGGTTGGCTCATACGGATAGGAGACAGGGTCAGAATTAGGGATGTGTAGGAGGTGACCTTCTCCCTTATTCCTGTCCTGGCCATGCTCTGACCACCTATCTGCTGATACCGCACGGCTGAGGGTTTTCCCCATCCTCAGCTGTGACAACAGGAGACCAACGCTGCCCTGGCCCTGTCAATCAAGTGTAGAAGGGTGTTGAAAGAGGTAAGCGAATGGCACCTCTAGGAGCAGGTGCAACGCCCCCCTGCTCCTAGAGGCTCATTTGCATATTATAAAAGTTTGTTTTTCTAAATAACAGTGGCACATAGTGACATGGGACTAATATACAGTCAGGTCCATAAATATTGGGACAGCGACACAATTGTACGATTTTTGGCTCTATACACCACCACAATGGAAACAAACAAGATGTGCTTTAACTGCAGACCGTCGAACGGTGTAGGAATTACAACAGTTTGCATATGTGCCTCCCACTTGTTAAAGGACCAAAACTAATGGGACAATAGGCTTCTCAGCTTTTTCATGGCCAGGTGTGTGTTATTCCCTCATTATCCCACTTACAATGAGCAGATAAAAGGTCCAGAGTTCATGTCAAGTGTGCTATTTGGAATCTGTTGCTGTCAACTGTCAAGATGAGATCCAAAGAGCTGTCACTATCAGTGAAGCAAGCCATCATTAGGCTGAAAAAAACAAAACAAACCCATCAGAGAGATAGCAAAAACATTAGGCGTGGCCAAAACAGATGTTTAGAACAAAAAAGAAGGAAGGCACCGGTGAGCTCAGGAACACCAAAAGACCCGGAAGACCACGGAAAACAACTGTGGTGAATCACTGAAGAATTCTTTCCCTGGTGAAGAAAACACCCTTCACAACAGTTGGCCAGATCAAGAACTCTCCAGGAGGTAGGTGTATGTGTGTCAAAGTCAACAATCAAGAGAAGACTTTACCAGAGTGAATACAAGATGTAAACCATTGGTGAGCCTCAAAAACAGAAAGGCCAGATTAGAGTTTGCCAAACGACATTTCAAAAAGCCTTCACAGTTCTGGGACAACATCCTATGGACAGATGAGACCAAGATCAACCTGTACCAGAGTGATGGGAAGAGAAGAGTATGGAGAAGGAAAGGAACTGCTCACGATCCTAGGCATACCACCTCATCAGTGAAGCATGGTGGTGGTAGTGTGATGGAGTGGGCATGTATAACTGCCAATGGAACTGGTTCTCTTGTATTTATTCATGATGTAACATAGTAACATAGTACATAAGGCCGAAAAAAAGACATTTGTCCATCTAGTTCGGCCTGTTATCCTACAAGTTGATCCAGAGGAAGGCAAAAAAAAACCTGTGAGGTAGAAGCCAATTTTCTCAACTTTAGGGGAATAAAAAATTCCTTCCCGACTCCAATCAGGCAATCAGACTAACTCCCTGGATCAACGACCCCTCTCTAGTAGCTATAGCCTGTAATATTATTACGCTCCAGAAATACATCCAGGCCCCTCTTGAATTCCTTTATTGTATTCACCATCACCACCTCCTCAGGCAGAGAGTTCCATAGTCTCACTGCTTTTACCGTAAAGAATCCTTTTCTATGTTTGTGTACAAACCTTCTTTCCTCCAGACACAGAGGATGTCCCCTTGTCACAGTCACAGTCCTGGGGATAAATAGATGATGGGATAGATCTCTGTACTGACCCCTGATATATTTATACAGTACAGACCAAAAGTTTGGACACACCTTCTCATTCAAAAAGTTTTCTTTATTTTCATGACTATGAAAATTGTAGATTCACACTGAAGGCATCAAAACTATGAATTGACACATGCGGAATTATATACATAACAAAAAAGTGTGAAACAGAAAATATGTCTTATTCTAGGTTCTTCAAAGTAGCCACCTTTTGCTTTGATTACTGCTTTGCACACTCTTGGCATTCTCTTGATGAGCTTCAAGAGGTAGTCACCTGAAATGGTCTTCCAACAGTCTTGAAGGAGTTCCCAGAGATGCTTAGCACTTGTTGGCCCTTTTGCCTTCACTCTGCGGTCCAGCTCACCCCAAACCATCTCGATTGGGTTCAGGTCCGGTGACTGTGGAGGCAAGGTCATCTGGCACAGCACCCAATCACTCTCCTTCATGGTCAAATAGCCCTTACACAGCCTGGAGGTGTGTTTGGGGTAATTGTCCTGTTGAAAAATAAATGATGGTCCAACTAAATGCAAACCGGATGGAATAGCATGCCGCTGCAAGATGTTGTGGTAGCCATGCTGGTTCAGTATGCCTTCAACTTTGAATAAATCCCCAACAGTGTCACCAGCAAAGCACCCCCACACCATCACATCTCCTCCTTCATGCTTCACGGTGGGAACCAGGCATGTAGAGTCCATCCGTTCACCTTTTCTGCGTCGCACAAAGACACGGTGGTTGGAACCGAAGAGCTCAAATTTGGTCTAATCAGACCAAAGCACAGTTTTCCACTGGTCTAATGTCCATTCCTTGTGTTCTTTAGCCCAAACAAGTCTCTTCTGCTTGTTGCCTGTCCTTAGCAGTGGTTTCCTAGCAGATATTTTACCATGAAGGCCTGATTCACACAGTCTCCTCTTAACAGTTGTTCTAGAGATGTGTCTGCTGCTAGAACTCTGTGTGGCATTGACCTGGTCTCTAATCTGAGCTGCTGTTAACCTGCGATTTCTGAGGCTGGTGACTCGGATGAACTTATCCTCCGCAGCAGAGGTGACTCTTGGTCTTCCTTTCCTGGGGCGGTCCGCATGTGAGCCAGTTTCTTTGTAGCGCTTGATGGTTTTTGTGACTGCACTTGGGGACACTTTCAAAGTTTTCCCAAGTTTTCGGACTGACTGACCTCAATTTCTTAAAGTAATGATGGCAACTCGTTTTTCTTTACTTAGCTGCTTTTTTCTTGCCATAATACAAATTCTAACAGTCTATTCAGTAGGACTATCAGCTGTGTATCCACCTGACTTCTCCACAATGCAACTGATGGTCCCAACCCCATTTATAAGGCAAGAAATCCCACCTTTTAAACCTGACAGGGCACATCTGTGAAGTGAAAACCATTTCAGGTGACTACCTCTTGGATCTCATCAAGAGAATGCCAAGAGTGTGCAAAGCAGTAATCAAAGCAAAAGGTGGCTACTTTGAAGAACCTAGAATATGACATATTTTCTGTTTCACACTTTTTTGTTATGTATATAATTCCACATGTGTTAATTCATAGTTTTGATGTCTTCAGTGTGAATCTACAATTTTCATAGTCATGAAAATAAAGAAAACTCTTTGAATGAGAAGGTGTGTCCAAACTTTTGGTCTGTACCGTACATATTAATTAGATCTCCCCTCAGTCGTCTTTTTTCTAAAGTGAATAACCCTAATTTTGATAATCTTTCAGGGTACTGTAGTTGCCCCATTCCAGTTATTACTTTAGTTGCCCTCCTCTGGACCCTCTCCAGCTCTGCTATGTCTGCCTAGTTTACAGGAGCCCAGAACTGTACACAGTACTCCATGTGTGGTCTGACTAGCGATTTGTAAAGTGGTAGGACTATGTTCTTATCACGGGCATCTATGCCCCTTTTGATGCAACCCATTATCTTATTGGCCTTGGCAGCAGCTGCCTGACACTGGCTTAGTTTGCTTAGTGACTGCTGACAAAAGCAGCAGGATGAATTCTGAAGTGTTTCGGGCAATATTATCTGCTCATATTCAGCCAAATGCTTCTGAACTCATTGGATGGCGCTTCACAGTGCAGATGGACAATGACCCAAAGCATACTGCAAAAGCAACCAAAGAGTTTTTTAAGGGAAAGAAGTGGAATGGTATGCAATGGCCAAGTCAATCATCTGACCTGAATCCGATTCAGTATGCATTCCACTTGCTGAAGACAAAACTGTAGGGAAAATGCCCTGTAACGGATCTCCTAGCACCCCGACCGGGTACCTCTGTCGATAGATGCTCCTAGTGCTTTCCGAGGACTCCAAGCACTCCACTTGACACCGTAGGCACTGCAGACCCCACAAACCGCCGCAGCTTGGTTGAGGTCTCACCGTCTCCTACCCACCCTGGACCTACGACAAGGCTCCAGGCTCCAGTGGGTGAACCTCTCCTAAAACCAGAGAGCAGGAACAGCTCTTACAAGAGCTAGTAGTAAAGCCAGGGGAGTATAGCAAATCGCCAGCGTAAAGCAATCCCCCAGTGTTGGTCAGTTACCCAAACACCAGCCTCAACATGATGAAGGATAAGGCTACTTTCACACTAGCGTTTTTCTTTCCCGGCGCTGAGTTCCGTCCTAGGGGCTCAAATCCGGAAAAGAACTGATCAGTTTTATCCTAATGCATTCTGAATGGAGAGGCCGTCCTTCAGGATGTCTTCTGTTCAGTCTTTTTGACTGATCAGGCTTTTCAGAAAAACGTAGCATGCAGTATTTTTACCTCCGGCCAAAAATCATGAACACTTTGACTGAACGCCTGATCAGGCTTTTTTCCCATTGACTTGCATTAACGCCGGATCCGGCGCCATGTGTTCAGTCAAAACGGATCCGGCTTTTGCATGTTAAACCCGAAAAATAGGGAAAAAAAGTTAAAGTCCATAAATGGCGGATCCGTTTTTTTCAATGCATTTTTCCATTGTGATCGAAAGCCTGATCAGGATTCAAATGTAATCAGTTTTCACACGTTTTTCCGGATCCGGCGGGCAGTTCTGGTGTCGGAATTGAACGCCGGATTCAAACAACGCTAGTGTGAAAGTAGCCTAAAACAGGCACACTTTATTGAGGGCTACTCGCCCGTATTTATGCAGGTCCCCATCTGGTGGACACACCCCTAGGGGACCAGATGGAAGACTGACACAGGACAGATATGCAGCAATTCAGGATACACAGACACAATACATCCCCACAATGCACCATGGTTTCCTCCTCTCTGCGCTGGAGACACCCGAGGAGCAATTCAATTATCTTTCAGGACAAAGGGAAATCGCCAATACACATGTGGGGACAACAGGACAGAAATCACCATTTAAACATACAATGTCACAACCCTTACAGTAAACACAGACATTTAACATATCCCCAGATAGCTCAAGTCTGAGTGCATATTATTAGGTGAATGGCACTCAGACTACACGAATACAATAAAATTAGCTATCTGGGTACCCTCACATAACATAAAATACAATTCCAAAGAAAGATTTAAGCTGTGCGGCCGGTCTGTCTTCTCCTTTAAAGTTAGTATGGGCCATAATCCTGAGGCAAGAGGCTAGTAAACAGGCCCCTCCAAAACCCAGTGGCGAGGTTGGTTTCGCCACATGCCCCAAGAACAAGCAGGAACTGAAGACAGTTGCAGTAGAGGCCCGGCAGAGCATCACCAGGGATGAAACCCAGCGTCTGGTGATGTCTATGCGTTCCAGACTTCAGGCTGTAATTGACTGCAAAGGATTTTTAACCAAGTATTAAAAAGTGAAAGTTTGATTTATGATTATTATTCTGTCCCATTACTTTTGCTCCCTTAACAAGTGGGAGGCACATAAGCAAACTGTTGTAATTCCTACACCGTTCACCTGATTTGCATGTAAATACCCTCAAATTAAAGCTGACAGTCTGCAGTTAAAGCACACCTTGTTCATTTCATTTCAAATCCATTGTGGTGGTGTATAGAGCCAAAAAATATAGAATTGTGTCTGTGACGGTATCATCCGTGTCACCGTCTAGTATTACCTTCTTCCCTTGCAATAGCACAGCCATATAATCCACAGAGCAACAAATCGCTATTATCGCTAGTATCGCTGGTATCGCCGGTATCGCCAGTATCGCTGGTATCACCAGTATCGCTGGTATCACCAGTATCGCTGGTATCACCAGTATCGCCAAATAAGTCCATACATGAGCCAAAGCTAAATGCTGGAACAAGACTTTACTGGAAGCAACCCAGGCATTCAGAACTACACTTTCTTTTATGCCCTGCTCCCATGCAAGGGAGACACCCACAACAAATATACATTAACCAATAGCACAAAGGTACAACACACATAGAATCCTCCCCTCTGCCTGTGATATAATTATGGCACACAATGGTTAACATAATTATCACAGGCAGGAACATGCACAATGTCTTCTGTCCTGGAGACAACCGAGGTGTAATTCAATTATCTCTCAGGACAAAGGGAAATCGCCAATACACACGGGGAGACAATAAGACAGACCACTATTTAAATATACAATGTCCCACCCTTTAAAGTACACATAGACATTTAACATCCCAAAATGGCACGAATTAGACCAGGGTTTCAAAAGTTAGTAAAAGTATTTTTGTCACGGATGAGAGTAGGGGAAACCCTCAACCGTGCGATGTCAATAGGATAAGAGTAGCTGCTATGCCAGGACGACAGGATCAGGGAGCAGGTCACCTCCTAGCGCGTCCCTAATTCTGACCCTGACTCCTAACCGTATGACCCAACCAAGATGGTAGGAGGGCTCATACTCCGGAACCTAGGGTCCCTACTAGCCCTCAGGAAATCCCTGGACTAGGAGCAGGATAAGACGACCTGTTCATCCTAGACACGGACGAACAGGAGTCTCCACTGGCCAAGGAGCAAGGAGAGGGGAAACATATACAGCATATGGATATGGCAGGTGAGTTAAACCAGTACTACACCTACCTGCCACAGGCACGCTGACTGGAACCCGTGCACAAAGTACTGATGTCCACACAAACATTAAGGGCACAGCACACACACAAATCACACAGGTACCCAGGACACCCATAGCTGCAATAAATATAAAGAGTATAAAACCATCTTCTTAACATCATAACATATATTTTTATGACCACAAGGGTGGCCCTCACTGGATAGATGGCATATGAGACCAGGAGGATGACTCCAGCATAAAGCATGGCTGGAGTACCCCTCAGCTACAGGCATCCAGCAGGAGCTAAATAGCCCAAGCAGCCACACCCACACACACAGACTAGGAAAGGAGTTAACCCTTCCAACATGAGAGAAAGTAAGTGTCACTTAAAGGGGAAATGCACACACAACTAAATCCCGTGCAAACCAAACATGGAAAGTGAACACATACAAACACACGTTGCCAGGTGCAACCGCATGCCTTGACAGCGAGCCGCCTAGCAACCAGCTCAGGCTGCTACACTGCCAACAACATCATGTTGCCAGCGGCAACCACATGTGAGACAACATACTAACTGCCCTCACCTGCGGTAGACAACAAGCAGACCGCTGACAACTGCATGCGACACAAAGAGTCACGACCAAACACATAGTCGTGACACTCTTTGGCCTGGCTGTGCTCATGGTTTTTCTGCCCAAAACCGGTTCTACACAGTCTTTTGTCCTGGAGACCATTGAGAAGTAATCTACTTATCTTCCAAGGACATAGGCAAGACTCCATTAGCCACATGGTAGCAAAAGACAGCAAAATACATGAACTTATATAACTATGCAGCTATTACATAAAACAGGTACATTCAACATGGGACCGTAATCACATGGTAAGATGCTGGCAAGTAGTCCTCTCCAAGTACTCGTAGCAAACTCAAAAGAGGGGGATTTGTCACAGTGTCGATGACCCAATATTTATGGACCCGACTGTCACCTTACATCACAAAAAGTCTAATGGCAAGCGATCAAAAAGTCATATGCACCTAAAATCATACCAATCAAACCGTCATCTCATCCCGCAAAAATGAGACCCTACCTAAGACAATCGCCCAAAAAATAATAAATTATGGCTCTCAGAATATGGAGACACTAAAACATATAGCTATATAAAAATATCACATGACCTAACCCCTCAGGTGGACATCATCAAAAAAATAAAAAAATAAAAACTGTGCTAAAAACTAAAAATTTAAGTTAATAAAAAAAGTATACATATTAGGTATCTCCACATCCGTAAGAACCTTCTCTATAAACATATCACATGATCTAACCCCTCAGGTGAACACTGTAAAAAAAATATAAATAAAAAGTGTGTAAAAAAGCAATTTTTTGTCACCTTACATCACAAAAAGTGCAATACCAAACGATCAAAAAGTCATACGCACCCCACAATAATACCAATCAAATAGTCATCTCATACCGAAATAAATGAGCCCCTACATAAGACAGTCGCCCAAAAAATAAAAACACTACGGCTTTCAAAATGTGGAGACACATCTTTTTTTTCAAAAATGCTTTATTATGTAAAACTGAAACAAACAACAAAAATATTTGGTATTGTCGTGTCCGTAACGACCTTTCTATAAAAATACCATGTGATCTAACCTGTCAGATGAACATTGTAAATAACAAAAAATAAAAACGGTGTCAAAAAGTATAATATAGAGCAACCAAAAATCATGTGTACCCTAAAATAGTACCAACAAAACTGCCACCTTATCCTGTAGTTTCCAAAATGGGGTCACTTTTTTGGAGTTTCTACTCTAGGGGTGCATCAGGTGGGCTTCAAATGGGACATGGTGTCAAAAAAACAGTCCAGCAAAATCTGCCTTCCAAAAACCATATGGCATTCCTTTTCTTCTGCGCCCTGCTGTGTGCCCATACTGCAGTTTTTGACCACATATGGGGTGTTTCTGTAAACTACAGAATCAGGGCAATAAATATTGAGTTTTGTTTGGTAGGTTAACCCTTACTTTGTTCCTGGAAAAAATGGATTAAAATTGAAAATCTGCCCAAAAAATGAAATTGTGAAATTTCATCTCCATTTTCCATTAAATCTTGTGGAACACCTAAAGTGTTAACAATGTTTGTAAAATCAGTTTTGAATACTTTGAGGGGTGTAGTTTCTAAAATGGGTTCATTTTTGGGTGGTTTCTATTGTGTAAGCCTCAGAAAGTGACTTCAGACCTGAACTGGTCCTTAAAAAGTAGGTTTTGGAAATTTTCTAAAAAATTTCAAGATTTGCTTCTAAACTTCTAAGCCTTCTAACGTCCCCCCAAAAAATAAAATGGCATTCACAAAATGATCCAAACATGAAGTAGACATATGGGGAATGCAAAGTAATAACTATTTTTGGAGGTATTACTATCTAGTATATTGGAGATACTGCGCTGAAGGACACGTTTTTTAGAGATCAATGTTATTATACAGGTATTTGCAACTGGGTGCAGGCTGGCATGCGAAGGTGTGTCACTATACAGGTGTTTTAGCTGGTTAAAAAACCGCTTACCTGTAGTGAAGACTTCAATTGGCGTGCTTTTGTCTGCGTCCCTGTAGGTTCGGTAAGGAGGCTTTTTTCCCTTTTATTTTTTGTACTTCTTTGTATTACTATCTGTTTTAAAAGCAGAGAAATAGACATTTGGAAAGTTGCAGAAGTAGAGAAATTGAAATATGCAAATATGCTATTTTTTCTACGTTTTTGGTAAATTTGGCAATTTTTCATAAATAAAAATGTCATTTTTGTACTCAATTTTACCACTCTCATGAGGTACAATATGTGACGAGAAAACAATCTCAGAATGGTCTGGATAAGTAAAAGCGTTTTAAAGTTATCACCACAGGTGAAATATGGCAGGGTCCTCAAGGGGTTACATTGCCCCAACACTGCTTATATAGATATTTTCAGCTCAGGCATGCTTGTCATGCTCAGTTTAGTAAAGATCCATTGAGATTGGAATGTGTACCTATTGAGGCGTTGGTAAGGAGGGCTCAGCTGGCCAAACTGGTTTCGACCTTCTATGCTTCATTACTGGCTGAGCAGGACTCTCCACTCGACAAGTCTTTTGTTAAGTGGAGGCGTGATTTAGACGATCTGGAGGCCTCACGTGAGAGAACTTAGCCACACGTGGAGTTCCACAGTTGTTATTGCTAGAGATCAATTTATTCAGATGAAATGGCTACATAGGGTATACTATGCACCGGGTAGATTGTTTAAGATGTGTAAACTGCCCAGTCCTCAGTGTACGCGATACGGATATGAGAATGGCTGTTCCCTACATATGGTTTGGTAGTGTCCGATTATTCAAAGCTTCTGGAAAGAGATTCATACTTATATTAATCCCTTAAGGACCCGCGCCTTACATGTACGGCGCAACCGGACGTGACTTAAAGGGGTTCTCCGGGCTTAACCTTTTTTTCCTTTAAAAATCTAACCTGTCGAGGAAAGATTAATGATCACATACTTACCTTCCACAGTGCAGCTGTTCCTGAGATATGCTCCTGGTCACGTGGTCCCTCCAGACGGCTTTTCTTTGCTTCCAGCCGAAGTCCGACTTCTTATCTTCCTGTTTTGCTTCCTTTCTCCAGCAGGAGACGGATCGTCACTAGTGACGTCACCGCCTCCTGCTGGAGAAAGCAGCGGTCGGCAGTCTTCACAGCGCACTAGGCTTCTAGAGGCACTGGATGGCACAAGGGGGCACTGGATGGCACTAGGGGCACTGGATGACACTTTTATGGGGCACAGTGGATGTCACTGTTATGGACGCACTGTGAACGTCACTGTTATGGGAGCAATGTGGATGTCACTGTTATGGGGGGCACTGTGGATGTCACTGTTATGGGAGCAATGTGGATGTCACTGTTATGGGAGCAATGTGGATGTCACTGTTATGGGAGCAATGTGGATGTCACTGTTATGGGAGCAATGTGGATGTCACTGTTATGGGAGCAATGTGGATGTCACTGTTATGGGAGCAATGTGGATGTCACTGTTATGGGGGGCACTGCGGATGTCACTGTTATGGGGGGCACTGCGGATGTCACTGTTATGGGGGGCACTGCGGATGTCACTGTTATGGGGGGCACTGCGGATGTCACTGTTATGGGGGGCACTGCGGATGTCACTGTTATGGGGGCACTGCGGATGTCACTGTTATGGGGGCTCTGCGGATGTCACTGTTATGGGGGCTCTGCGGATGTCACTGTTATGGGGGCTCTGCGGATGTCACTGTTATGGGGGCACTGTGGATGTCACTGTTATGGGGGCACTGTGGATGTCACTGTTATGGGCACTGAGTATAAGTGATAGGAAAGGTCGGACATGAAAAACAGGTACTGGGGGCATATGTATGCATGGTGAGAGGTTAGGGTTGCCACCTTTTCTTTAAGCCAAGCCCGAACACTTTAGCACCTTGCGGCAATTTTTTGGTATGTATATTTTTTTGTAAGTATACACTATGCACATATTTTGTAATGAAATAATAGATGCCCCCCACAAAAGATGTTACTGGTTACCTGTGGCATTTTTTTTGGGGGGGGGCATATTTTATGTGCAATAACAACAAGTGCCTTGCCAGTCCCGAGCAAGGCACTTGTTGTTATTGCACATAAAATATGCCCCCATAAAAAAAATGCCACAGGTAACCAGTGACATGTTTTGTGGGGGGCATCTTATATGTGCAATAATACATATCATCCAATACAGACATCCAAATTTCATGTTAGTGCAAAATCCATTTTATTGATAGTTGTCCAATCAATTAATATTTTTTATTAAAGGGTTTCTGTCATCAGAAAAAACATTATGTTATGTAGCTGACTGACATAATAGCGATGGGCTAATGTCAGCAGTACATAACAGTGTGTTTTATGAGGGTGTTGCTGCAATGTGGGGAACACATACTATGGTTCATTTTTTATTTTAACCCCTTGTGAAAAAAATGGGGTCGGCTAGTAATTGTTTTTTTTTTTCCACAAACGTGTGCTTTGAAATCTTTTAACAAGTGTTTCTGCCTTCTGTCAAACACCTTTTTGCCGAAAAGTACAATTTCTACCACTTAAAATGTTCGTATGGGGGTGCTTTTCCAAAATGGGGTCACTTCTTGTTTTTTTTTATTTCACTTTGCCTCTAGAGCCCTGCTGTGCGCTCAATTTATTGAGCACATATGGGGTGTTGTCGTATTCGGGGGGAAATGGGTAACAAAATGTGGGGTGCTTTTTGTCCTGTTACCCCTTGTGAAAGTAAAAAAAAGGGTGTGTAAAGCAACTTTTTCTGTCAAAAATTTTAATTCTTCATTTTCACATCCAAGGGTTTCCTAATTCTGTGAAACACCTGATGGGTCAAAGTGCTCACTACAGACCTTGAAATATTCCTTGAGAGGTGTAGTTTCCGGAATAGGGTCACTTTTTGGGGATTTCCACTGTAGGGCCACCTTAGGGTGTCTTCATATGCGACATAGCTCCCAATTACCATTCCAGCTAAATCTGCTCTCCAAAAGCCATATGGTGCTCCTTCCACTCTGAAGCCTGCTGTGCGCTCATACATCATTTTTTTTAGCACACATAGGGTGTTTCCGTATTCGGGGGGAAATGGGTACGAAATGTGGGGTGCATTTTGTCCTGTTACCTCTTGTGAAAGTGAAAAATGTGTGTGTAAAGCAAATTTTTCTGGAAAAAAATTTGATTTTTTTTTTTTTTTCCTTTTCACAGCAAAGCGTTTCCTAATCATGTGAAACACCTGATGGGTCAAAGTACTCACTACACACCTTGAAATATTCCTTGAGGGGTGTAGTTTCCAGAATGGGGTCACTTTTGGGGGGTTTCCACTGTAGGGCCACCTCAGGGTGTCTTCATATGCGACATAGCTCTCAATTACCATTCCAGCTAAATCTTCTCTCCAAAAGCTATATGGTGCTCTTTCCACTCTGAAGTCTGCTGTGCGCCCATACATCAGTTTTTGAGCACACATGGGGTGTATCTGTAAACTCCAGATTCAGAGTAATAGATTTTAAGTTTTGTTTGGCTGTTAACCCTTGATGTAGAAAAAAAATTATTAAAATTTAAAATCTGCTAAAAAAAGTTAAATTTTGAAATTTTATTCCCATTTTTCCTTTAATTCCTAAAATCCATTTTATTGATAGTTGTCCAATCAATTAATATTTTTTATTAAAGGGTTTCTGTCATCAGAAAAAACATTATGTTATGTAGCTGACTGACATAATAGCGATGGGCTAATGTCAGCAGTACATAACAGTGTGTTTTATAACTCCATGCCTGCCGCCGTTCTCTTAAAATAAAGACTTATAATATGCTAATGAGCCTCTAGGTGCTATGAGGGCGTTGCTGCAGCACCGAATACTAAACGGGACGGCGCAGGCGTGGGATTTACGTGACAAAGAGGAGAACTTGGACGTCGATCAACTGGACATGGGCGTGCCACTGCCAAAGGGTGAGTAGACCGAGCCTCTAGGTGCTGCAGCAACACCCTCATAGCACCTAGAGGCTCATTAGCATATTATACAAGTCTTTAAGAGAACGGCGGCAGGGAGTTATAAAGCGTACTGTTATGTACATCGCTAATGTCAGTCAGCTACATAGTCGGGACTGGTTTTGTTTATACCATATCCCATTTCAAGCCCCCTGTTGCACCCCTAGAATAGAAATTTCTAAAAAGTTACTCCATCTTAGGAAGTACACCCCTCAAGGTATTCAAAACTGGGTTTACAAACTTTGTTAACCCTTTAGGTGTTCCACAAGAGTTAATGGCAGATGGAGAAACAATTTTGAAATATCTATTTTTGGGAAAATTTTCCATTTTAACACATTTTTTCCAGTAATAAAGTAAGGGTTAACTGCCAAACAAAACTCAATATGTCTTGCCCTGATTCTGTAGTTTGCAAAAACACCCCATATGTGGTCCTAAACTACTGTTTGGCCAAACGGGAGGACATAGAAAGAGGGGAACGCCATATAGGTTTTGGAAGGCAGATTTTGCAGGACTGGTTTTGTTTATACCATGTCCCATTTCAAGCCCCCCGTTACACCCCTAGAATATAAATTCAAAAAAAGTGACTCCATCTAAGAAAGTACACCCCTCAAGGTATTCAAAACTGGGTTTACAAACTTTGTGTCACGAGGGTGTCAAGAGCCACGTCTGACTCCGTTATACCCGGGGTCAGGAAGTCGCAGCGGGTGGCTGCGCGCTCTATGTCTAAAGATCACGTTGTTTCTTAGTGATTGTTTTCTGTGTTTGCCTTGCAATCCTTTTTGTCTCACTCAGGGATCTGTAGCTTCTCCTCCTCAGCTGTTTCTTGTCTGCCACTCCCAACCTCCTTATATTCTCCTCTCACACTTCTCTAGTTGCCAGTTATAGAGCTTCCTGCCTGGACTTCTATACTGACCCACTGGAGCTGTGAATCCTGGTTGTTGTTCCAGAGTGCTACCCTCCGGATCCCTGTTGGGCTTTTTGTTGTCTCCTGTTGTCGCCCACCTGGGATTATATGTTTAGTCTGTATTGTCTGTCCTCCCCTTGGTGTTTTCCTTTAGAGCTAGTGGTGCGGACTAGTGTTCCCACCGCCCTGTTCACTATCTAGGGCTCATCTTAGGGAAAGCCAGGGTTTTAGGCATGTGATCGGCGTTCGGGTGAGGAACCCGTCTAGGGACGTCAGGGCAGCCAGGTGCCAGCCGCAAGGTGAGTCAGGGGTCACCACCTTCCCTCTCACTTGAGCAGGGCCTTCCTCTTTCCCTCCCTCTGTGTCACGTATGTGATAGTCACGCCGATCGTGATACTTTGTTAACCCTTTATGTGTTCCACAAGAGTTAATGGCAGATGGAGAAACAATTTTGGTATTTCTATTTTTTGGAAAATTTTCCATTTTAACCCTTACTTTATTACTGGAAAAAATGGGTTAACAGCCAAACAAAACCGAATATGGGTTGCCCTGATTCTGTAGTTTGTAGAAACACCCCATATGTGGTCGTAAACTACTATTTGGCTAAACAGCAGGACATAGAAGAAGGGAAACGCCATATGGTTTTTGGAAGGCAGATTTTGCTGGGCTGGTTTATTTACACCATGTACGCTTTCAAGCCCCCTGATGTACCCCTAGAGTAGAAACTCCATAAAAGTGACCCCATCTAGGAAACTATGGGATAAGGTGGTTGTTGTTGTTTTGGGACAATTTTAGGGGTAAATATGATTTTTGGTTGCTCTATATTACACTTTTTTGAGACAAGGTAACAAAAAATTGTAATTCTAAAATTGTTTCTACATTCGCTATTTAGTTTTGTGGAACACCTAAAGGGTTAACAAAGTTTGTAAAGTAACTTTTGAATACCTTGAGGGGTGCAGTTTCTTAGATGGGGTCACTTTTTTGGAGTTTCTAGTCTAGGCTACATCGGGGGGGGGGGGGGGGGGGCTTCTAATGGGACATGGTGTAAATAAACCAGTCCATCAAAATCTGCCGTCCAGAAACCATATGGAGTTCCCTTTGTTCTTTGTCCTGCCGTGTGGCTATATAGCCATTTACGACCACATATGGGGTGTTTCTGCAAACTACAGAATCAGGGCAATAAATATTTTGTTTTGTTTGGCTATTAACCCTTGCTTTATTACCGGAAAAAAAGGATTCAAATGGAAATTTTGCCCAAAAATTGGTGTTTTAGCACTGTTTTTATTTTATATTTATATTGCTGTTCATCCGAGGGGTTTGGTCAAATGTTATTTTTATAGGGCAGAATCTTATGGACGCGGCGATACCTAATATGTCTACATTTTAAAATGTATTTAGATTTTACACTAGATTATCATTTTAGGACCCCCAAAAATTATTTTTGTATCTCCATAACCTGGGAGCTACAGTTTTTTTGTTTTTTTTGTTGGGCGACTATCTAATGTAAGGGCCCATTTTTTGCGGGATGAGATGGCGGTTTTATTGGCACTAATTGGGGGTGCATATGACATTTTGATCGCTCGCTATTACACTTTTTTTGATGTTAGGTGACAAAAAATGGCTTTTATTTTTATAGAGAAGATTTTTACGGATGCGGCTATGCGTGGGAAAGTGGCAGGGGGGGTATAGGGTCTCAAAGCTGAAACAAAAAAAAAGTTTAGATAAAAGTGATTTCTTTTTTCTAACTTTTCCCTTCTATCCCTGCCTTACGGTGCCTCTCCCTCACTGACCCTAACCTACCTGGAGGGCGATGGGTGCAGGAGGGTGATGGGTGCCGATTGGGGGGAATCGCAGGAGCCTGGTGAGGACGGTGCTGCAGGGTGCGGGTGCTGAACAGGAAGAGGAGGGGAGAGAGGAGCGCTGGAAGTTTGAATCTCGCGCCTCTCTCCCCTGCACTAATCAGCACCCTGGAAGCAGGCATCAGCACCACGGCCAGCACCGCCTCTCCAAATGTTCGTACTGTGATTGGTGGTGTGTAATCACACCACCGATCACAGTCTTTTTCCGGTTCATCGGGTCACCGGAGACCCGAATGGATCGGAAACGCAGCAAACCGCAGGTCTGAATTGACCTGCGGTTTCTGCGATCGCCGATATGGGCGGTCACATTGGCTGGAACAAAGTTCCAGCTAATGGCAGCGCTATTAGCTGCACAGGAAAGGGCTGCACTTCCCTGCATGCAGCCATTGTAGCTGGTGACAGCACGCAGAGAGGTTCTGTGCCTTTCTGTGCTGCTTGTGACTTTTTGGGACTTGCGGTGCACACCAATGCGATTTTAACCCTTTGATGCTGAAAGAAAAGAAGAAGAACATCTGGAATAGCTGCACTATTTTTTTATTTTATTTGCAGCTGTTCCAGATCCTTAAAAACCCTCCGTCCCTGTCCCTTCCCTCTCGGTAGTTAGCTAGCGGTAGTAAGTTAGATATATATATATATATATATAAATTTCAGTTAGTGATTATTTAAGTTAGATATATATATAAATTTCAGTAAGTGATTTTTGCACGAACGCACCATCTGCGTGCGTGCATTTTGCAGAGCACTGTAGTAAATTTTTATACTACAGTTTTTGCACGAACGCACGCACGCACGATCTGTGTGTGTGATGCAGAGCATCGGTCAGTAGTGTACTCATTTGCATCTGCACATTTGAGGATTTTTTATTTTTTACTTTTTTTTGTGAAAAAAGACCTGCAGTTAGTGGTAATTAGTTATATATATAAGTCAGGTCCATAAATATTGGGACATCGACTGTTGTAATTCCTACACCGTTCAACTGATTTGGATGTAAATACCCTCAAATTAAAGCTGACAGTCTGCAGTTAAAGCACATCTTGTTCGTTTCATTTCAAATCCATTGTGCTGGTGTATAGAGCCAAAAATTTTAGCATTGTGTAGATGTCCCAATATTTATGGACCTGACTATGTGTATATACAGTACAGACCAAAAGTTTGGACACACCTTCTCATTCAAAGAGTTTTCTTTATTTTCATGACTATGAAAATTGTAGATTCACACTGAAGGCATCAAAACTATGAATTAACACATGTGGAATTATATACATAACAAAAAAGTGTGAAACAACTGAAAATATGTCATATTCAAGGTTCTTCAAAGTAGCCACCTTTTGCTTTGATTACTGCTTTGCATTCTCTTGATGAGCTTCAAGAGGTAGTCACCGGAAATGGGTGTGCCCTGTCAGGTTTAATAAGTAGGATTTCTTGCCTTATAAACAGGGTTGGGACCATCAGTTTGCGTTGTGAAGAAGTCAGGTGGATACACAGCTGATAGTCCTACTGAATAGACCGTTAGAATTTGTATTATGACAAGAAAAAAGCAGCTAAGTAAAGAAAAACGAGTGGCCATCATTACTTTAAGAAATGAAGGTCAGTCAGTCCGAAAATTTGGGAAAACTTTGAAAGTAAGGGCTATTTGACCATGAAGGAGAGTGATGGGGTGCTGCGCCAGATGACCTGGCCTCCACTGTCCCCAAACCAGTTTGTATCCTGGACTACAACAGGCACATGGGAGGTGTGGATCTATCAGATCAACTTTAGAAGCCCTACAGTGTCACACGAAAAACGAAGGTGTGGTACAAAAAGTTGTCCGTACACATTGCCATCTGTACAATGTTCAATGCGACATGCTATTTCAGCCTGCAGGCCACATAGGAACTTTCCATCAGTTCCAAAAGGTGGTTATCAAGTCCCTAATTTTTCAAACCCAGGCAGGGGAGGGTCCCTCTGTACTTCTGGAAGTCATGGTGCCCATGTTGTACCAGGGCAACATTTTCCAGGTTAGGTCCCCCAGACAGGAAAGACACCATTTACCACTGCAAAACCTGCCCTGAAAAAACTGGCCTGTGCATATACAGTAGGAGTGTTTCAGAATCTAACACTCATCTACCACTCATCCATGGAGTATTAATGTCATTTCCTCCTTTATGCTCCCTGTAATATTTCCACTTTATTTATCTGATTTAGGCCACCTCGCTTGCATATCCACTTTTCAACAACCACTACATATTCTTTTCTGTGAGACAACTGTTAGGTCAAAAGTACCCTTTCCACCCCTTAAAATGTTCGTACGGGGGTGCTCTTTCCAAAATGGGGTCACTTCTTGAGGTTTTTAATTTCTGGGGACCTCAGGAAATTTTAATGCGACATGGCACTTAAAATCCATGTCTGCCTATTCAGGCCTGCCAGCAAAATCCATATTTTGCTGTTTGCCTGCTGTGTGCCCATACAGCAGGCTACAAGCACATATGGGGTGTTTCCTGAATGGGGAGAAAATGGGGAACACATACTATGGTTCATTTTTTATTTTAACCCCTTGTGAAAAAAATGGGGTCGGCTAGTAATTGTTTTTTTTTTCCACAAACGTGTGCTTTGAAATCTTTTAACAAGTGTTTCTGCCTTCTGTCAAACACCTTTTTGCCGAAAAGTACAATTTCTACCACTTAAAATGTTCGTATGGGGGTGCTTTTCCAAAATGGGGTCACTTCTTGTTTTTTTTTATTTCACTTTGCCTCTAGAGCCCTGCTGTGCGCTCAATTTATTGAGCACATATGGGGTGTTGTCGTATTCGGGGGGAAATGGGTAACAAAATGTGGGGTGCTTTTTGTCCTGTTACCCCTTGTGAAAGTAAAAAAAAGGGTGTGTAAAGCAACTTTTTCTGTCAAAAATTTTAATTCTTCATTTTCACATCCAAGGGTTTCCTAATTCTGTGAAACACCTGATGGGTCAAAGTGCTCACTACAGACCTTGAAATATTCCTTGAGAGGTGTAGTTTCCGGAATAGGGTCACTTTTTGGGGATTTCCACTGTAGGGCCACCTTAGGGTGTCTTCATATGCGACATAGCTCCCAATTACCATTCCAGCTAAATCTGCTCTCCAAAAGCCATATGGTGCTCCTTCCACTCTGAAGCCTGCTGTGCGCTCATACATCATTTTTTTTAGCACACATAGGGTGTTTCCGTATTCGGGGGGAAATGGGTACGAAATGTGGGGTGCATTTTGTCCTGTTACCTCTTGTGAAAGTGAAAAATGTGTGTGTAAAGCAAATTTTTCTGGAAAAAATTTTGATTTTTTTTTTTTTTTTCCTTTTCACAGCAAAGCGTTTCCTAATCATGTGAAACACCTGATGGGTCAAAGTACTCACTACACACCTTGAAATATTCCTTGAGGGGTGTAGTTTCCAGAATGGGGTCACTTTTGGGGGGTTTCCACTGTAGGGCCACCTCAGGGTGTCTTCATATGCGACATAGCTCTCAATTACCATTCCAGCTAAATCTTCTCTCCAAAAGCTATATGGTGCTCTTTCCACTCTGAAGTCTGCTGTGCGCCCATACATCAGTTTTTGAGCACACATGGGGTGTATCTGTAAACTCCAGATTCAGAGTAATAGATTTTAAGTTTTGTTTGGCTGTTAACCCTTGATGTAGAAAAAAAATTATTAAAATTTAAAATCTGCTAAAAAAAGTTAAATTTTGAAATTTTATTCCCATTTTTCCTTTAATTCTCGTGGGGCACCTAAAGGGTTAACATTATTTGTAAAATCAGTTTTGAATAGCTTGAGGGGTGTAGTTTCTTAAATGGGGTGATTTACGGGTGGTTTCTAATATGTAAGCCCCAGAAAGTCCTGAAAAAACTGGGTTTTCTTAAAAATTTAGATTTGCTTCTAAACTTCTAAGCTTTAAATTGTCCCCAAAAAAGAAAATGCAATTTTCAAAATGATCAAAACATGAAGTAGACATATGGGGAATGTAAAGTTATAACTATTTTTGGAGATATTACTATCTATTATAAAAGCAGAGAAATAGAAATTTGGAAATTTGGAAATTTTTCTAAAGTTTGAATTTTTTATAAATAAAAATACAATATGTGACGAGAAAACAAATCCCAGAATGGCCTGGATACGTAAAAGCGTTTTAAAGTTATTTCCACATAAAGGGACACATGTCAGATTTGCTAAAATTGCCTAGTCCTTGAGGTGAAAAATGCTAAACTTGGCTTTCCTGATGTTTGCATTGCATGAGGAGTCTTTTAGGATGTTATCCCCACTAAATATGGTAGACAACTATACAGTTTGCTCTTGTTCTATGCAAGGAAAACTATCCTTCTGAATTGGAAGACCCCCCAAACTCCCACTTTACAACATTGGATACAATTAGTTAATTCTGATCTAGAATTATATAGGCTTGTATATGAAAATAGGTGATCCCCTGACCGTTTCCTGAAAATATAGGATCCTTGGATTAACGCTCAAACAGTGTTACTGTGACGGTCACGTACACTACACACAGGGGGGAGGATAGTGACCACTGCGCTCCACCCTCACCCCTGGCCCTGCCTACTTGCCTCGCAAGTCCTAATGACAGGGGACAACTAGATGGCAGTCCCTAACAGTACCCCCCCTTTTACGAGGGGCCTCCGGACCCAAGACTTCAGGCGATGGCCTTTCAGGGTGTTCTAAATAAAATTTTCGAACAAGTCTAGGAGCATGAACCTCCCTGGCAGGTACCCAAGTTCTCTCTTCAGGTCCATACCCCTTCCAGTGAATCAGGTACTGTAAGGAATTACGCACTCTCCTGACATCCACTATCTTAGACACCACATACTCGACAGCATCACTAACAAGAACCGGCGGAGGCGAGGCTTTCAACAGTACAACAGGTTCAAAATACTTTTTAAGTAGAGATTTATGAAATACATTATGAATGTGGAACGACTCGGGCAGCTCCAACTTAAACAATACCGGATTAATAACCTCCGTGATCTTATATGGTCCAATAAAACGAGGAACAAATTTTCTAGAAGCTACCTTGAGAGATAGATTCTTGGAGGACAACCATACTTTATCCCAAACCTGAAAGTTCACCCCCTTGGAACGTCTCCTATCGGCCTTGAGTTTTTGAGAACTTTGAGCCTTTTCTAGGTTCGATTGAACCCGGGCCCAAACTGTGCACAGTTCGGAGATTTTATCCGCTTCAGGGATAGAGGAGGAGTCGGACGACCCAGAATGAAAACGGGGATGAAAACCATGGTTACAAAAGAAAGGGGAGACCCCAGCAGAAGAATTAACACGGTTATTCAAAGCAAATTCAGCCAACGGAAGGTATTTAACCCATAATTGCTGGTCATCAGCAACATACGACCTCAGGAATTGTTCCACAGACTGATTAAGGCGTTCAGTCTGCCCATTACTCTCAGGGTGGTAGGCAGAGGAAAAGGACAACAAAATCTGACATCTTTGACAGAAAGCCCTCCAAAATTTGGACACAAACTGCACACCCCTGTCAGATACAATATTTTCCGGGATACCATGTAACCGTACAATTTCTTTCACAAAAACAGACGCCAGGGTCTTGGCATTCGGGAGTTTAGACAGAGGAATGAAGTGAACCATCTTGCTAAACCTATCGACCACTACCCAAACAACAGTCTTACCCTCTGCCGGCGGCAGGTCAGTAATAAAGTCCATCGAGATATGGGACCAGGGTCTACTGGGAATGGGTAGGGGTCGTAGGTTACCAGCAGGGCACGTCCAAGTTGTCTTAGACCTAGCACAAACCTCACAGGCTGACACATAGGACTTGACATCCCTAAATAGAGTGGGCCACCAATAAGATCTAGAAACCAGCTCTCTAGTTCCCTCAAAACCAGGATGTCCACAAAAAGCAGACTCATGACACTCACCCAACAGCTGGAGACGAAATTGTATGGGGACAAACAACTTATCTGTTGGGGTGGTTGCCGGTGCCAGATGTTGTTCAGCCTTAATGAGAGCCGAGATATTTTGGGTTAAGGCTGCTACGAAGATATTTGCTGGTAGGATGGATTCAGGCGGTGCCTCTGTAGGCTGAAAAGCATGGAAGCTCTGAGATAATGCATCAGCCTTCACGTTTTTACTTCCAGGCCTGAAAGTAATGGAGAATTCAAAACAAGTAAAAAACAGTGCCCATCTAGCCTGACGAGGATTCAACCTCTTAGCAGATTCTAGAAACATAAGGTTCTTATGGTCAGTGACAACAGTTACACCATGCCTTGCCCCCTCCAGAAAATGCCTCCACTCCTCAAATGCCCACTTAATGGCCAGCAACTCCCGATTCCCTATGTCGTAGTTTCTCTCGGTGGAAGAAGAATTTCTGGAAAAGAAAGCACACGGTCTCAGGTTAGTTAGACTAGCAGGACCTTGTGAAAGGACTGCTCCTGCGCCGTCCTCAGACGCATCCACCTCCACAATAAAAGGTCTCTCGTGATCTGGCTGGATAAGAATGGGAGCGCTACTGAATGCCTTTTTTAGTGTTTCAAATGACGTAATGGCATCAGTAGACCAGTTCTCCAAATCCACCCCTTTCTTAGTAAGGTCGGTCAACGGTTTAGCAATTACTGAAAAATTCTTAATACATTTACGGTAGTAATCGGCAAAACCTAAGAACCGTTGTAAGGCCTTTAAGGATGAAGGCCTTACCCATTCCTTAATAGCTAGTACCTTACCAGGATCCATCTTGTCCATCTTGAAGGAATGAGGGGTCAGGACATACCCTAGAAACAGTATCTCCTGTACACCAAAGACACATTTCTCTTTTTTAGCGGACAACTGATTCTCCCTCAACACCTTTAATCTAACATGAGACACATGAGATTTGAAATCAGGCGAAAATATCAAAATGTCGTCAAGATAGACAATGACAAATTTACCTAAAAACTCTCTAAGAATATCATTCATAAAGTTTTGGAACACAGCGGGGGCATTTCTGAGTCCAAAAGGCATAACCTGATATTCAAAATGTACTGCCGGAGTATTGAACGCCGTCTTCCATTCGTCTCCCTCCTTGATTTGGATTAGATTATATGCCCCTTTCAGGTCAATCTTAGAAAACCAGGTTGCCCCCAGAACCTGGTTAAATAAATCTCGGAATCAATGGGAGAGAGTATATATTCTGGATAGTGATCTTAATCAATTTCCGGTAATCGATACAAGGCCTAAGACCACCATCCTTCTTCTTAACAAAGAAAAACCCTGCTCCCATAGGAGAGACAGAAGGTCTAATGTGCCCCTTACCAAGGCTTTCCTTAATATAATCCTCCATGGCCTTGCATTCAGGCTTAGAGAGATTATAAATACGCCCCTTAGGAAACCTGGCACCTTCTACTAACTCTATGGCACAATTATAAGGTCTATGGGGTGGTAGAACCTCTGGGGTAGGTGATGAGAACACATCAGAATATTCCCTAATGACCGTGGGTAATATATCAGATTCTACTGAGACCCCAGCTTGTACCACAGACAAGCACGAGTCACACTTAGGTCCCCATTTCACAAACTCCCCCCTGGACCAATCAATAGTGGGGTTGTGTAATCGAAGCCAAGGCAACCCTAGTACCACCTCGACCGGTAAGTTCTCCAGGACTAAGAGGGAACATTTCTCACAGTGGCACACCCCCACGGTTAAAGAAATCTCTGAGGTACATGACCTCACCATACCACCTACCAGGGGAGTGGCGTCAATAGCCATGACATGGATAGGTGTAGGAAGAGAAAACATTGGAATACCCAGTCTAATGGCGTACTCAGAGTCAATAAAGCTGGCCGCTGAACCAGAGTCAATAAAGGCCTTACCCGGCCATTTATTAACCCCCAGAGATATTGTTATAGGTACCAAAAGCTTACATTTCATAATATCAGGGTGTAGGTGTCTTTAGGTTGCCTTGCCTTGGGAGACTTAATGGAGAGGGCCTTCTTAGGACACGGGTTGATCCAATGATCAGGATCTCCGCAGTAAAAACACACTCCACGTCTGCGGTGCAGATTCCCTTGAGTCATGCCGACCTGCATGGGTTCTTCGGTAGAGACCTCAGCGTTGTTTCTGGGATAGACCTCAGGCTGAACCACCACCTGAGGAGAGAACTGTCGTTCCTATTGTCTCTCTCTAACCCGTCGGTCAAGTTGGTCATCTCCTCTAGAGTCTCTGGAAGCTGATAACTCACTAGAAGATCCTTTAAGTTATCAGACAGACCTGACCTGAACTGACTCTTAAGTGCTGGTTCATTCCATCCTGAGGGAACACACCACCTTCTGAATTGGGTGCAATACTCCTCTGCAGGGAGATTGCCCTGAATCAGAACCTTTAGAGAAGTCTCAGCTACCAGTGTCCTGTCTGGTTCATCATACAGGGTACCCAGGGCCTGAAAAAAAAACCTCCACTGATGTTAAACAACTGGCATCAGCAGGTAAAGAAAATGCCCAGTCCTGGGGATCACCCTGTAACCGGGAAATGTCAATGCCTACGCGTTGACTCTCGGGGCCAGAGGATACAGGGTGCAAACGGAATAAAAGTTTACATTTTCTTTAAAGGAAAGAAACTTCTTCCGATCTCCAGAAAAGGGCTCAGGAAGCTTAATTTGGGGCTCTAAATGCGGTCCGGAGGCCTGAGGGATGGAAGTATCTTGTCCTAGCTCAAAAGAACAGAGTTTCTCCCCTAGCTCCTGCACCATCTGCGTCAGGTTAGAGACATGGTCAGTCAGGGTCACCAGAGGATTCATGATACAGTGGTTAGGTTATGGCCTGTTAATCTGTGACGGTAACGTACACTACACACAGGGGGGAGGATAGTGACCACTGCGCTCCACCCTCACCCCTGGCCCTGCCTACTTGCCTCGCAAGTCCTAATGACAGGGGACAACTAGACGGCAGTCCCTAACTTAGGATACGTGCTGGGAAGACAGACAAGACAAATAACGGAATGTGAACAGACCGGGTCAATACCTAGAGAGCTACGCAGTACTAAGGAACGAGCAGAGAATAGTCAGGAAAAGCCAAGGTCAAATTCCAGGATAGAAATGAAGTACAACAGGAGTTTGCAAAGAATCGTCAGGTGGAAGCCGGAGTCAGGATACCAGGAGAGACGCGCAGTACAGGAGGAGCAGGCAAAGGATCGTCAGGGAACAGGGTTAGGTAGTATTCAGTAGTCCAACAAAATGCCAGGAACCTAGAATTAACAGGCAACCTGTGGCCAGCAGGCTGCCTGTATTTATAGTGGGGAGCGAGGGTCATGTGACGTGGCCAGCGTCACATGACCGACAGACCGACCAGTCGAGCACCGAGTGATCAGCTCGGCACTTAAGGCAGACCTAGGAGCAGGGAGCCTGCCAGCTAGCAAAGCCGCCCTGGGAACGAGGTCAAACACAGATCCTCGCTCCCAAAGCTAAGCAGCAGGTCTGCGGCTGATGGGATACCAAGTGCGCCTTCGGCATCCCGTTACAGTTACGTTGAGATGCAGGGATATGTCTCGATCCTGTGGGGGGAGTGAATGTCTGTGTGTGTGAATGGAATTACTCTATACATATTACTTTTAAATACTGTGTGTTGTTGAGCACCAAAGTGCTCGGGTACTCGGGTAGAACACCTCGGAAAGCTTGGGTGCTCTACAGAGCACCCGAGCACAATGGAAGTCAATGGGAGAACCAGAGCATTAAACCAGGCACCCCCTGCTCTGAAGAGGGCAGGTTGTCTGGTCAGAAATTGATGGAAACACCACCGAAATGGTTCGGGAACAGCATGGGGATGATGTCTGGTTGCATCTTGGACTCCCAGGTTGCTGCTGGGAACGATGTTGTCCGAAAAGTATGCCACTTTTACATACTGACAAGACGCACAAAACCAAAGATAAAATCGATTTTAGAGGAAAAATTGTTAGGAAAAATTATTTCCTGTATATTTACTTGTATATAAAGTGCAAGTGCTGCCAAAAATTACAAGGAAGAGGCACTCCGATACAACCTGTATATCACATAAAGGAGGGCCTTATTCACATTGTGGTACAATTGTTCAGGTAGTGGGACTCCTACACTCATAAAGCCTACGCACTAAGTGAAAAGGCTGCCAAAAATTACAAGGAAACAGCACTACAATACACCCTTTCACACATAAAGGAGGGCATCCTACACACCCTTGAAATATTATGATTGATTGCCTGTTGGTGACCCTCAAAAACTATTGGAGCAGGGGCCTGCTGATCTGACCATCTAAAACATTAGGGGTGACGGTCTGCTGCTGAGCTGACCGTCTAAAACATTAGGGGCGGGTGCCTGCTGCTGATCTGACCATCTAAAACATTAGGGGCGAGAGCCTGCTGCTGATCTAACTATCTAAAACATTAGGGGTGAGGGCCTGCTGCTGAGCTGACCCTCTAAAACATTATGGTTGAGGGCCTGCTGGTGACCCTCTAAAACATTATGGGGGAGGGCCTGCTGCTGAGCTGACCCGCTAAAACATTAGGAGTGAGGGCAGCCTTATAAGCATGTTGATATGATGGAGGAGGAGGACGAGAAAAGGGAGATTGAACTCTTTTTAGTGGTGGAAGGGGTGCATGGGAATACAGTGTATTCAATACACCATAAAAGCCACATTCAGAGTGCCTTTATGTTCAGCTGCTTTCCTCTGGTGAAGTAGAGAACTCAGGGGCAATCTAGGCCTTGTTTATTTTTATAAAAGTCAACCGGTCAGCATTTTCAGTTGACAGGCGGATGTGCTTATCAGTTATTATTCTCCCAGCAGCACTAAATACAGGCTCTGACAAAACTCTGGCGGCGGGGCAGGCCAGCACCTCCAAGGCGTAGAGTGCCAGTTCATGCCACGTGTCCGGCTTGGACACCCAATAGTTGTAAAGCACAGAGTGATCACTGAGGACGCTGACACAGTATTCTACGTACTCCTTCACAATCTTCCAAATTTTTTCCCTCCTTGTGACACTAGGCCACGCATCAGGTTGAGGGTGCTGGCGGGGTGTCATAAAACTGTCCCAGGCCTTGGGGAGTGTTGCCCTACCTCTTTTGGAACTGCTGTGTGTTCCCCTCGTCTCTCCTTCTTGGTTGGCAAAGGAACTACGTACTCTGCAGCCATCGGTGTTGGCCAAACTGCATACAATGCGAGGGTCACGGGAAAGGCAGCCTAACATAAAGTCAGCCATGTGTGCCAAAGTCCCAACAGACAAGACATCACTGTCCTCATCAGGAGGATGACTCTCAATCTCCTCATCCTCTTCCTTATCTTCTACCCATCCACGCTGAACATATGGAATAAAACTTCCATGGGTACTACCCTCTGTAGCGGAGGCAACCGTCTCCTCCTCCTCCAATTCACGCTGAGTAGACGAACTGAGGGTGATCTGGCTATCACTTTGTGTACTGTCTTCCCCTATTTCCACCTCTTCCACATAGAAAGCGTCTGCCTTAATTGTGAGCAGCGGGCGTTTGAGCAGACACAGAAGTGGGATGGTTACGCTGATAATAGCGTTATCACCGCTCACCATCTGTGTTGAATCCTCAAAGTTGCATAAAACCTCACAGAGGTCAGACATCAATGCCCACTTGTTGCTTGTGAAGAGCGGAAGCTGACTGGAAAGGCGACAACCATGTTGCAGCTGGTGTTCCACTACTGCCCTCTGCTGCTCATAAACCTGGCCAACATGTGGAACATGGAGCTCCAGCGCATGCTTACATCGCACAACAGTCGGTGAGCTGGCAATTGCAAGTGCTGCTGCAGTTATGTCAGACCAGCGGTAGCTGTCGATGACTTGCGGAAATGGGAACACACGCAGCGCACCTCCACCAGTAGCTCAGGAAAATTGGGGTAGCTTTTGAGAAACCGCTGAACCACTACGTTGAACACGTGGGCTAGGCATAGTATGTGTGTGAGCTTGCCGAGCTCCAAAGCAACTATCAAGTTACAGCCATTATCAGACACAACCATGCCTGGTTCTAGGTTGAGTGGTCCTTTATTCCCTGCCACAGCTCTGCGGCGGTCTGCTGTTTGTCACCTAAGCAGATCAGTTTAAGCACGGCCTGTTGCCACGTCCCCACTGCAGTGCTACACTGCTTCCAGCTACTGACTGATATCTGACTGGTGCTGCAAGATGATAATTCAGAGGTTGAAGTGGAGGAGGAGGCGGAGGAGGAGAAGGGGGGGTTGCAGCCACTAACGTAGGTGATGGCAGAAACCCTGATGGAAATAGGGCCCGCAATCCTTGGCGTCGGTAGCACCTGTGCCATTCCAGGGTACGACTCGCTCTCGGCCTCCACAAGGTTCACCCAGTGTGCCGTCAGGTAAATGTAGCATCCCTGGCCAAAAGCACTTGTCCATGTGTCAGTCATTCAGTGGACCAATATATATAAAGAATCCCAGCAGTCGTGTCTTAGTGCGAATCAGATGTCTTTTATTCCATAAATGAAAAGACCAGGACCAGGTTTCGGCAATGTGCCTTCATCAACAGGTAAGGCACATTGCCAAAACCTGGTCCTGGTCTTTTCATTTATGGAATAAAAGACATCTGATTTGCACTAAGACACGACTGCTGGGATTCTTTATATATATTGCTGTGGATTGACGTCCTCTCCCGTGCAGCATGCACTTGAATGTGACTGCTGGTTTCTCTACACCAAAATTCAGTGGACCAATAACTGCATTGGTGAGGGCATGGGTGATGTTACGGGACACATGTTGGTGTAAGGCTGGGACTGCACACTGTGAAAAATATTGGCGGCTGGGGACAGAGTAACGCGGGACGGCCACCGCCATCAGGCTGCAGAAAGCCTCAATGTCCACAAGCCTAAATGGCAACATTTCCAGGGCCAGCAATTTGGAAAGGTGTGCATGTAGTTCTATGGCTTGTGGGTGGGTGGCTGGGTATTTGCGCTTTCAGTTTAAATGCCTGGGGTATAGACATCTGTACACTGCGCTGGGACACAGAAGTGGATGTGCTAGCTGATGGTGCTTGCGAAGGTCCAGGTGCATGGCAGGAGGCATCCGGGCCTGCGTCTTGGACAGGGGATTGGCCAGCACGTAACACATGGGAAGAGGGGGTAGTGGTGTGACCCGCAGACACTGATTGTGGACCCAGGTGTTCGACCCACCTATTAGGGTGCTTTGATGACATGTGGCGGATCATGCTGGCGGTGGTGAGGTTGTTAGCGTTCACAGGTTGCAAATGAAAATTCTTTTATCGTCCGCACTTACCTAAAAAAAGCGCCAGACTGCGGAACACGGCAAGGGAGATTGCCGCAACGGGGAACAGTTGCGGGCCTGTATGGTGTAGCCCAGCCTTTTGCCACCCCACTGCCTCTTCCAGCCTGTTGTGGTGCTGCGGATCCCTTCCCCTCTGTACTGCTGTCCTCGCTCGGCTTGCCACCTTCTCAGGTTGGGTCAGTGAGTTCATCGTCCACCACCTCCTCTTCCACTTCCTCACTCAGGTCAACAAGTCAGGAGGATAACCAGACAACAACCTCAGTTATTGACAACTGTGTCTCATCCTCATCATGAACCTCTTGAGACACTAATTGTGGTTTTCTTATTGGCAACTGTGTCTAATCATCATCATCCACCTCGTGAAACACTAATTGCCATTTCCCACCGTCATATTCTTGTGACTGTGGATGCTCTAGAGTTTGGGAATCAGGGCACAATATCTCCTCATGTCCCTCTTCAAGCGGGCTTGTCAAGAGGCCTAAATCAACCAATGGCGATGAAAAGAGCTCCTCGGAAGTAGCACAGATAATGACGCTGTCCGCAGCGTCTGAAAAAAGTACACTGAATGTCACAGATAATTTTAGGATGCGCAAACGTTATACAGGAGATATAGCGCAAGTAATGTGTCACAACCAGACATCTGAGAAGCTCTGACAGATGCCTTTCAGAACCTCCTCCTTGAGCTTTCTTTGTTTTGGTTTTCAGTTCCTCATCTCGTTAGCCTCTCTCAGCTGTCTTGTAGTTGGACTGATTGCATCCCTTTAAATTCCTCCCCATAATGCATTAGTGTGCGGTTTATACAACTTCCTGGAGTGTGTGTGCATGCTGATCCTATTTCCCAGTCATCTACAAGATAAGTGTTGTACATTCATTTGTGATTTTCTGTTTGCTGGATCCCAGGTGACCCTGACTCCCTCCGTGTCTTGTGTAGGGAGCCGGTAGTCGTGTCCCCTCACTATTATAGGGTGTTCAGGTGTTATACAGTCGAGGTACGAGGATATGCAATCATCTACCATTGGGATGTTTGCATAGGCTGAGCAGTCAGGGAGAGTGCCAGGTCTTATGCAGGGGTCTCCCTTTTCGTTCCTTAGTTTTGGATCCAGTGAGTCATATATTCTTTTTGTATTGTCTTGTTTCCTGTACACCTTCAGTGACATTATAAAACCGCCAAAACCGTCTCAAGCATGGATCCGGTTTCACTTTTGACTGAACGCTTCCAGGGTCTTTCATTGGAGGTAGCTGATCTCCGTAAGACTCTCTCAGTTTCAAGTGACTGGTTCAGCTTGCGTTCATGGAGTTTGTTCTGAGCCTAAGATCTCGCTCCCGGATACGTTCTCCGGGGGTAGTGAGAATTTTGTGCGTTTTAGAGAGGCTTGCAAACTCCATTTTCGCCTTCTTCCCAATTCCTCTGGTGATGAGGAACAGAGGGTGGGGATCATTATATCGCTGCTCAGGGGTAACGCTCAGTCGTGGGCCTTTTCGCTGCCGGTGGAGGCACGGCCCCTCCGTTCAGTGGATGAATTATTTTTAGCCCTGGGTCAGATATATGATGATCCGGATCGTATTGCTTTGGCTGAGTCTAGACTACGTCAGTTATGCCAGGGTAAACAATCCCCAGAGATATACTGCTCAGAATTTCGGAGATGGGCAGCTGATACTGGTTGGAATGATGCTGCACTCCGAAGTCAATTTTGCCATGGTCTTTCAGAGGGATTGAAAGATGCATTTGCCTTTCATGAGAGGCCTATCTCCTTGGACTCTGCTATGTCTCAGGCCGTTCGTATTGACAGGCGTCTTAGAGAGAGGAGATATCTCTCCTTCCTGTCATACTCAATCCCAGGACAGTGCAGCGGTCTCATTCTGTGCGCAGTCACTGTCAGCCTCTTCTGAGCAGGAGCCCATGCAGCTGGGGTTGATTGCCTCTGACAATAGAAGATTCAGCCCGCATGGGAAGGTTTGTTTTTGTTGTGAAGGTATAAAATCATTTGGCAAATGTTTGTCCCTCTAGGAGATTCAGGCAGTTTTTTGGGAGTAATAAAGAAACAAACAGGAAAAAATCTTTTAAAAATGTTCCGTCTGTTACTATTGGCAGGGTTGAGGCGGAAATTTAAGGTTTTCCATTTGCTTGTAGTTCCCGTTTTGTCCTGCCTGCCAGGGTGGCGCTAGAGAGCAAGAACATTTTTTGTGAGATTTTTGTAGATAGTGGAGCAGCTGTCAATCTCATTGATAATCAATTTGTGATAACTCATGGTTTCCAGGTATGCACTTTGGGAAAGGATATACCTGTTTTTGCTATTGATTCCGCTCCACTTTCTCAGAACTCATTAAAGGGCATAGTTCACAATATCCGTTTAATTGTGAGTGATGCTCATGTTGAGGATGTGTCATGTTTCGTTCTTAGTGGATTACCTACTCCTCTTGTGTTGGGGCTACCCTGGCTCACTAAACATAACCCCACCATTGATTGGCAAGCGAGGCAAATAAATGGTTGGAGTGACTTTTGCAGAGAGAATTGCCTTACGACATCTGTTTCTGAGGTTTCTACTAAGACTGTACCACCTTTTCTCTCTGAATTTTCGGATGTCTTCTCTGAGAGTGGAGTTCAGGATTTGCCTCCGCACAGGAAGCACGATTGCCCTATTAATCTCATCCCAGGCGCCAAGCTGCCTAAATATCGTTTATACAATCTTTCCCAACCTGAAAGGGTTGCTATGCGTGCTTATATCTCTGAGAGTCTGAGAAAAGGACACATACGACCCTCAAAGTCACCTGTTGCCGCTGTTTTTTTCTTTGTTAAGAAAAAAGATGGTTCTTTAAGACCTTGTCTGGATTTCAGGGAGCTGAACAGTATCACTATTCGTGACCCTTATCCGCTTCCTCTGATCCCGGACCTGTTTAACCAGATTGTTGGGGCTAAAGTCTTTTCCAAATTAGATCTAAGAGGGGCATACAACCTGGTCAGAGAAGGAGACGAATGGAAGACGGCCTTCAATACTCCTGAGGGCCATTTTGAGAATTTGGTTATGCCTTTTGGTTTGATGAATGCCCCAGCCGCTTTTCAGCATTTCGTGAACAGCATTTTTAATCATTTAATGGGAAAATTTGTATTAGTGTATTTGGATGACATTTAGATTTTTTCTCCTGATTTCAAAACTCATAAGGAACACTTACGTCAGGTCTTGCTCATCCTGCGGGAGAATAAATTATACGCGAAACTGGAAAAATGTGTGTTTGCGGTTCCAGAAATTCAATTTCTGGGGTTTCTTCTCTCCGCTTCTGGTTTTCGCATGGACCCCGAGAAGGTCCGCGCTGTGCTTGAGTGGGAGCTTCCTGAGAATCAGAAGGCGCTGATGCGTTTTTTGGGCTTTGCCAATTATTACAGGAAGTTTATTTTGAATTATTCCTCTGTTGTTAAACCACTCACTGATATGACCAGAAAGGGGGTAGATTTTTCTTCCTGGTCGATAGAGGCGCGTAAGGCCTTTTCTAATATCAAGGAGAGTTTTGCTTCCGCTCCCATCTTGGTACAACCTGATATTTCTCTACCCTTCATAGTTGAGGTTGATGCTTCTGAGGTAGGTGTGGGTGCTGTCTTGTCTCAGGGTTCCTCTCCTGCCAAATGGCAACGGTGTGCCTTTTTCTCGAAGAAACTCTCCTCCGCAGAGAGAAATTATGATGTGGGAGATAGGGAGTTGTTGGCCATCAAATTGGCTTTTGAGGAGTGGCGCCATTGGCTAGAGGGAGCCAGACACCCTATTACCGTGTTTACTGACCATAAAAATCTGGCCTACTTGGAGTCAGCCAAGCGTCTGAACCCAAGACAGGCCAGATGGTCTTTGTTCTTTTCAAGGTTTAATTTTGTTGTCACGTTCCGCCCTGGGGTTAAGAATGTGAAGGCAGATGCCCTGTCACATTGTTTTCCGGGTGGTGGGAATTTTGAAGACCCGGGTCCCATTTTGGCTGAAGGTGTGGTGGTCTCTGCTCTTTTTCCTGAATTGGAGGCTGAGGTGCAGGTAGCCCAGTCAGAGGCTCCTGATCTTTGTCCTCCTGGGAGGTTGTTTGTGCCTCTCGCTTTAAGACACAAGATTTTTAAGGAACACCACGATACTGTCCTTGCTGGGCACCCGGGGGCAAGAGCCACAGTGGATCTCATCACTCGGAGATTCTGGTGGCCTGCGCTTCGTAAGTCGGTTGAGGGTTTTGTGGCAGCCTGTGAGACTTGCGCTCGTGCCAAAGTCCCTCATTCACGGCCATCAGGTCCTCTCCTTCCCTTACCCATTCCTTCCCGTCCTTGGACACATCTGTCCATGGACTTAATAACGGACCTGCCTCGTTCCTCGGGGAAGACTGTGATTCTGGTGGTCGTGGACCGTTTTAGCAAAATGGTGCATTTCATCCCTTTTCCTGGTTTGCCCAATGCTAAGACGCTGGTGCAGGCATTTATTGATCACATTGTCAAATTGCATGGTATTCCTTCAGACATAGTCTCGGATAGGGGCACGCAGTTTGTTTCCAGATTCTGGAAGGCTTTCTGTTCTCGCTTGGGGGTTCGGTTGTCATTCTCTTCTGCTTTCCACCCGCAGTCGAATGGCCAGACAGAGCGCGTCAATCAGAATCTGGAGACATATCTGCGCTGTTTTGTGGCGGAGAATCAGGAGGATTGGTGTTCTTTTTTTGTCCCTTGCTGAGTTTGCTTTAAATAACCGTCGTCAGGAGTCCTCTGATAAGTCACCATTTTTTGGTGCATATGGGTTTCATCCGCAGTTTGGGACATTCTCGGGAGAGGGGTCTTCTGGTTTACCTGATGAGGACAGATTCTCCTCATCTTTGTCATCGATTTGGCAAAAGATTCAGGATAATCTAAAGAGCATGAGTGAGAAATATAAGCGTGTGGCAGATAAGAGACGTGTGCCTGGTCCGGACCTGAATGTTGGTGATCTGGTGTGGTTGTCTACCAAGAATATCAAATTGAAGGTTCCCTCCTGGAAGTTGGGTCCTAAGTTTATTGGGCCTTACAAAATCCTGTCTGTCATCAATCCTGTTGCCTACCGTCTTGATCTTCCTCAGACTTGGAAGATCCATAATGTTTTTCATAAGTCCTTATTAAAACCTTATGTTCAACCCATTGTACCCTCGCCTTTGCCTCCTCCTCCGATTATGGTTGATGGTAATCTTGAATTTCAGGTCTCTAGGATTGTGGATTCTCGTGTTGTCCGTGGTTCTCTCCAGTACCTCGTTCATTGGGAGGGTTATGGTCCTGAGGAGAGGATGTGGGTCCCAGTGACGGACATTAAGGCCACTCGTCTCATCTGGGCTTTCCATAGGTCCCATCCTGAGAATGTGGGCTCTGAGTGTCTGGAGTCCACTCGTAGAGGGAGGGGTACTGTCACAACCAGACATCTGAGAAGCTCTGACAGATGCCTTTCAGAACCTCCTCCTCGAGCTTTCTTTGTTTTGGTTTTCAGTTCCTCATCTCGTTAGCCTCTCTCAGCTGCCTTATAGTTGGACTGATTGCATCCCTTTAAATTCCTCCCCATAATGCATTAGTGTGCGGTTTATACAACTTCCTGGAGTGTGTGTGCATGCTGATCCTATTTCCCAGTCATCTACAAGATAAGTGTTGTACATTCATTTGTGATTTTCTGTTTGCTGGATCCCAGGTGACCCTGACTCCCTCCGTGTCTTGTGTAGGTAGCCGGTGGTAGTGTCCCCTCACTATTATAGGGTGTTCAGGTGTTATGCAGTCGAGGTACGAGGATATGCGATCATCTACCATTGGGATGTTCGCATAGGCTGAGCAGTCAGGGAGATTGCCAGGTCTTATGCAGGGGTCTCCCTTTTCGTTCCTTAGTTTTGGATCCAGTGAGTCATATATTCTTTTTGTATTGTCTTGTTTCCTGTACACCTTCCGTGACATAATGTCGCTGTCACCAGCGGCTAATAAAAAATTACACTGAATGAATGTCACTGATATTTAGGATGCGCAAACATTATACAGGAGGTATAGCGCAAGTAATGTCGTCACCAGCTGCTAATAAAAAAATTACACTGAATTAATGTTACTGATATTTAGGATTCACAAACATTATACAGGAGATGTAGTGCTGGTAATGTCACTGTGACCAGCGGCCAAACAATTGCGTTGAATGTCACAGATATTTAGGCTAAGCAAAATGTAAAATAAAAGATGTAGCAGAGGTTGTGTTACTATCAGAAGCGGCACTAACAATTGCACACAATTTAGCGCAGGTTGAGCTAATAAAAATAAATATATTTGGTTCATTTAGCCTAAGGCTAAGTTATTCCCGTTTATGGTCTTTATTTAAAACATAACGTTTATTAACTATATTAAAAGTGTAACAAACAGCTCAAAAGAAAAAAACACTTTAAAAATAAAACATGGCCAATTACTGTGGTAGGGAATGCTTCTATCAGTCTATAATTATTGTTAATTCTAAGTTATTGTTTAGCTAGTATGGAGATAACCTTAAGGATATTATTGGCATATCCTCTTGGTTACCATAAGATGGCAGTCAGTTATCCCCATATAATTGTAGTTACTTTTGCCACATAGTCAGTCTGCAGATTGTCTGATGCTCACGTAATCAGTGCCGCTGTGTATAGATACATCCAGCACTGCTGTATCTCAGGCAATCTACGCTATCCTTCTAAGGTGGTTTGTAATTACCAAATACCTATAATAACACGCAGCTATCCCGACATGTTTCGCCACTACTGTGGCGTCCTCAGGGTAAATGGAGCTACTATCAACATGAGCGCTAAGGCCAGCCAATCACTGTAATGCCAGTGGCCAACATGGCTACTGCATTACAGTGAGTGCCAGTAGCCCAGCGCACATTTATTGGCTGCATAGCAGGCAACAAATGTGCGGGGAGGAGACTCAAGCATCGCGTAGTGAGAAATGGTGTGAGGACAGCCGCTGTGATTGACTGTGACCGCCCAAACCACTAACACTCCCATTCTCCGACCCGGCTCCTCACTGGTCACTGTATCTAAACTGTCCTCCCACCTCTCTTCACTGCCGGCCTCTATATAACTTTGGCGGATCTACCGTTTCTTCTAAATCTACGTCAGCTCCCTTGCTGGTGTAGATTTAGACCATTTTCTACATCCACTTTTTAAGACCTGGTGTGAGCGGGGAAAAGTCACAAATTGCGGCGCAAAGAACCTTTGCGCCGCAATCTGCACCAGAAATACACCTAATATAGATGTATTTCTGTTAGTAAATAACCCCATTAGTGTTTCCCACTAACACACCACCTCTTTGTTTCATCCCCTCTATCACCTCCTTAGTGTCCAGAATCCCACAATTCCTATTTGCTATATCCTCCTTCTCCTCTTACTTTATAAAACTCAAAAACAAAAACAAAATGTATCATCTTTTTCCCATCTCACCAAGCCCCCTCCCGCCCCCCAACAAACCTATTAATGGCTACACACTCCCCCTGGTCAATTAAGTCCATTGCCTTAATCTTTTCGTTTTCTCTGTCCTTTCAACTGCCCATTCATGCCCTTTCCATCAAAAATATCAAAAAATATCAAAAAAATCAAAAATATCTCTCAGATCCACACATTCCACAATCAAATGCTCTTGTCATCTCTTGCCTAGACTACCGTAACATCCTTCTCTGTGGCCTCTCATCTAGCAATCTTGCACCCCTCCAATTTATCCTCAACTCTGCTGCCCAACTGATCCACCTCTGCCCCCGTTATTTCTCTGTCTCATCTCTCTACTAATCTCTTTACTAGCTACCCCTTGCCCAGAGAATCCACTATGACATAGAAGGCTGTAGACAACCTGTCCCCTACTTACATCTGTGACCTGATCCCCTAGTACCTTCCTATACAATCTCCGATCTTCACAAGATCTCCTTCTCTACTCTCCTCTTATCTGCTCTTCCGACAATTGCCTCCAAGATTTCTCACATACATCCCTTAAAGGGGTTCTCTTGGAATTAAGAAAATTAAAATACTTAAATATTACTTTATAATAAAAATATTTCCAAATACCTTTTATTATTTATTATGGCTCATTTTGTCGAGGGAGCAATCATCAGGGGAAACAAAAAGGTCGCTGTCCTATTAGTACACAATCCTAATCACACAGGAGAACAAGTTACTTCATAAAACTGAGGTAAAGAGCTGCCTCATCCTCCTCTCTGCTCTACTTCTCAGTGATTATGATCCATAATACAGATGATAAGAACTTTAGCTGAATCTCTGGGGAATTTAGTTCAGAGGAGACATGAAGTACAGAGAGACTGGACAGGACAGACTGTGGTGATATGGAGCTGTGGTAATGGATACTGCATACAAGTGCTGCTGCTAATTACCCCTACCCTCCTCTCTGTACTTCATGTCTCCTCATCATTTCCATTCCCACAGAGCAGAGAGGAGGATGAGGCTGCTCTTCAGCTCAGTGTTGTGAAGTAACTTGTCCTCCTGTGTGGTTAGGACAGGTTCTGTGTGTACTAGTAGGACAGCAGCCATTTTATTTATCCTAGTGATTGCTCTGTAGACAAAACTAGCCACTCTAATTAATGAAAGGAATTTGGGAATATATTTATTATAAAGTATTTAAGTATTTTCATTTTCTTAATTCCCGGAGAACCCCTTTAAACATTGGAACTCTTTACCCCAATATATGATACACTAAACTACTGTGGGAACCTTCAAAAGAAACCTGGAAACCCTCTTCAGACAAGCCTACAACCTACAGTAACCCTGCTGCCACTTTACCGCTGTATGACCAGCTTTACCCTCATGTACTGAATCCTTCTCCCATCCCTCGTAGATTATAAGCCCTCATGTGCAGAGTCTTCTCTTGTTCATGCTTATCGTAATTACAAACCAGATTCCAAAAAAGTTGGGACACTAAACAAATTGTGAATAAAAACTGAATGCAATGATGTGGAGATGGCAAATGTCAATATTTTATTTGTAATAGAACGTAGATGACAGATCAAACGTTTAATCCGAGTAAATGTATCATTTTAAAGGAAAAATACGTTGATTCAAATTTTCACGGTGTCAACAAATCCCCAAAAAGTTGGGACAAGTAGCAATAAGAGGCTGGAAAAAGTAAATTTGAGCATAACAAAGAGCTGGAAGACCAATTAACACTAATTAGGTCAATTGGCAACATGATTGGGTATAGAAAGAGCTTCTCAGAGTGGCAGTGTCTCTCAGAAGCCAAGATGGGTAGAGGATCACCAATTCCCACAATGTTGCGCAGAAAGATAGTGGAGCAATATCAGAAAGGTCTTACCCAGCGAAAGATTGCAAAGACTTTGCATCTATCATCATCAACTGTGCATAACATCATCCGAAGATTCAGAGAATCTGGAACAATCTCTGTGCGTAAGGGTCAAGGCCGTAAAACCATACTGCACCACAAACAGGAATGCTACTGTAAAGGAAATCACAGAATGGGCTCAGGAATACTTCCAGAAACCATTGTCAGTGAACACAATCCACCGTGCCATCCGCTGTTGCCAGCTGAAACTCTACAGTGCAAAGAAGAAGCCATTTCTAAGCAAGATCCACAAGCTCATGCGTTTTCACTGGGCCAGGGATCATTTAAAAAGGAGTGTGGCAAAATGGAAGACTGTTCTGTGGTCAGACGAGTCACTATTCGAAGTTCTTTTTGGAAATCTGGGACGCCATGTCATCCGGACCAAAGAGGACAAGGACAACCCAAGTTGTTATCAACGCTCAGTTCAGAAGCCTGCATCTCTGATGGTATGGGGTTGCATGAGTGCATGTGGCATGGGCAGCTTGCATGTCTGGAAAGGCACCATCAATGCAGAAAAATATATTCAGGTTCTAGAACAACATATGCTCCCTTCCAGACGTCATCTCTTTCAGGGAAGACCCTGCATTTTTCAACAAGATAATGCCAGACCACATTCTGCATCAATCACAACATCATGGCTGCGTAGGAGAAGGATCCGGGTACTGAAATGGCCAGTCTGCAGTCCAGATCTTTCACCTATAGCAGTGATGGCGAACCTTTTAGAGACCGAGTGCCCAAACCGCAACTCTAAATCCCCCTTATTTATCGCAAAGTGCCAGCGCGGCAAGTTAACCTGAATCCTACAGTCCAATATAGTATATCTTTCATGTACTTTATCATGTAGTAGCTATAATAGCCTGTCTACATTCAGTGTGCTGCCTATGCTGTTCATGGTGCGTGTTCCGCTGATGAATGGCAGGAAAGGTCTAAGACATATTGGTACACTCAGACTCTTTCCAGGGTGTGGGTGCCCACAGAGAGGGCTCTGAGTGCCGCCTCTGGCACCCGTGCCATAGGTTCGCCACCACTGACCTATAGAGAACATTTGGCACATCATAAAGAGGAAGGTGCAACAAAGAAGGCCCAAGACGATTGAGCAGTTAGAGGCCTGTATTAGACAAGAATTGGAGAGCATTCCTATTTCTAAACTTGATAAACTGGTCTCCTCGGTCCCCAGATGTCTGTTGAGTGTTGTAAGAAGAAGGGGAGATGCCACACAGTGGTGACAATGGCCTTGTCCCAACTTTTTGGGGATTTGTTGACACCATGAAATTCTGATTCAACATATTTTCCCTTAAAATGGTATATTTTCTCAGTTTAAACTTTTGTTCTGTGATTTATGTTCTATTTTGAATAAAATATTAGAAGTTGGCACCTCCACATCATTGCATTCAGTTATTATTCACGATTTGTATAGTGTCCCAACTTTTTGGGAATCCAGTTTGTATTTTATATTATGTGTACAGCGTCATGGAATACATGGTGCTTTGATAACTAAAAATAATCATCCTTTCAAAGAAATCTGTATATCCCAAAAACAACCAGCAGGGGTCGTACACACACACAGAGGATGCCTGTATAATGTGTCCTTCTGAATTGTGTCACACCACATCCACTATTGGTGAAAGGATAATTGAATAATCTTTGTTTTACCCCTTTAAGGATGAAGCTTATTTTGGCCTTCAGGATGCAGCCTCATTTTTCAATTGTGTCACTTTATGTGGTAATAAGATTGCAATGCTTTTATTTATCCAAGCAATTCTGGTACTGTTTCTTCATGACACATTGGACTATGGTATTGGTAAATTTTGGTCAATATCTTTAGTTTCTATTTATTAATACCTTAAGGACCACCAATACATCTTTTTATGGTGGTCACTAAAGGGCCTTAAGCTGGGCCGCCGCCTAATAAAGGCTTCAGTCATGCCTGCCGTGTATCCTAGCAGGCGGCGCCTCTCTGGCACAGCCTGCTGGTGGATGTCAGTATAGTACTGACAAAATACTTTGCATTACATAAGCAATTGCTATGTATTATAGAAGTGATCAAAGATTGCATATTAACGACTCCTTGTGCGACTATAAAATAGTTTTTAAAAAAGTAAAAAAGTTTATTAATAAAATTTGAAGTTAAAAAATATGAAATTGAAAAACAAGCTTTTCAGTGGAAAAAATATAGCTAAAAATAAAATTCCCTCTACATTTTTGGTATTGATGCATCTTAGTGACTCACACTACACAATTATAATATAATTTATCCCATATGGTTAACTCCATAAAAAAAAAGAAACTCCCACAGTTTTTCCTTATTTCCACCCCAAAAAACGAAATAAAAAGCGATTAGTGTTATGAACCCCAAGATGATACCAATGAAAAGTACAAGTCGTCCTATAAAAATCAGGCCCTCACACAGCTCTCTAGCACAAAAAATAAAAAAAGTTATGTTTTTTGGGATGCAGCAATGCAAAAACATTTTCTTTTCTATAGGGGTAATTTATTAATAACCCCTGCGCTGGATCCGCTGAAGTGATGTAGAGCCACCGGCCTGTACATAACTTCACCGCATCCACCGCCAGTCTAAATCTACGTCAGATTCCTTGCTTGCTAAAACAGGCATAGAAAATGATAAATGAGAATGCTGCACACAAACAAATTTTTCTTCTATTTCCGTTCCGCTTTTTTTTACAGGTCCTTATCCGGAACCATTTATTTCAATAATGCTTGACAAAAACGGTAATAAGAGGCGTCTCCCTTACCCGTTCTTTTGATAGCTTGCAGGCAATAGTACCTGCAGCCTATCAGAGGCTGGCTCAGGTGGCGCAATGACGTCATTATCATTACACCCCCTGAGCCGGGTAGCACACAGCGCGGGACACAGGACGGAAGAGGCCTGCATCGCATCACTGCCAGCCTCATGGAGGTAAGTATAGGGTTTTTTTTTTTTTTTTTATAGATGGCACATTATAGGAGGCACCTGGTGACACTAAGGGGGGCATTTGTTACTGGCCCATTGGGGGGGTGAAATCTGGGGGCTTTTCTTACTGGCCCATTTTGGGGGGGTGGCACTATGGGGGCATTTCTCACTGGCCCATTTGGGAGGGGCACTATGGGGCATCTGCGGGCATTTCTTATTGGCCAATCTTGGGGGGCACTATGGGGGCATTTCTTACTGGTGCATTATGGGGGGCACTTCTTACTGGCACATTATGGGGTGCTGCACTATGGAGGCATCTGGGGGAATTTCTTACTGGCACATTTTTGGGTGGGGCACCATGGGGGAGAGGAGTACTATGAGGGCATCTGGGGGCTCTAAAGGGGCTTTTTTTTACTGGCACACTATAGGGGGCACTATGGTATCTGGCACTAAGGGGGCATTTTTTACTGGCACATTATGGGGGAGAGGAGAACTATGGGGACATCTGGTGGCACTAAGAAGGGGGATTATTTACTGGCACATTATAGGGGCCCTATAGGGGAGAGGAGAACTATGGGGGCATCTGGTGGCACTAAGAAGGGGGATTTTTACTGGCACATTACGGGGGTCATCTAATGGGACTAAGAAAGGGGATTTTTTTTACTGATACATTATGGGGGTGGACTAAGAAGAAGTATTTTTTCCTGGCACAATTTGGGGGAGAGGAGCACTTTAAGTGCATCTGCTGGGGGCACTAAGAAGAGGATTTAACTAGCATATTATGGGGGGCACTATGAGGAAGGGGGAGAGGAGCACAATGGAAGCATGTGCTGGGGGGCACTAAGATGGGGTATTTTATACTGGCACATTATGGGGGGCACTATGGGGAAGGGGGAGAGGAGCACTATGGGGGAATTTAATGGGGCACTATATAGGGGTATTTATAACTGGCATACATTATGGGGACATTAGCTCAACTGTGGGCACTAAGCGAGGGTATTTCTTGTACTGTCATATTATAAGGAGAAATATTACTACTAGGGGGCATTATTGTGAGCTTCACTACTACTGGGGGGCTATGGGGAACATGATTACTAGTATGTGCACTATGGGGGCATTATCACTACTAAGTGTGCTCTGGCAGAGAATTATTTCTATAGGTGGGATTTTGGGGTGCACTGTTTGGTGGCCTAGTACAGTATCAGCTTAGCACAATTATTTTTGGGGGACATTATGTTTATACTAATAGTGTCCAGGACACTATTTACTGGGTGCAGTTATTTTTTTTTTTAGAGCACTGCATGCCAATAATTGTTGAAGGGGGCAATATTTGTGTGGTACTAGTATTTTCAGGGCTGTTTCTGCAGTATAATATTGGGGAGCATCGTATTGTGGGTGGCATGAAAGGGTGTTCAATAGATGTGAAGATGATGGAAAAGTGAGAAACAAATGTTTGTTTGTCAATCTCTGCAGAGACAAGAGATGGCTGAAAAATCATCATGGCGGTCTGGTCTGAATGGAGAAGATGAGGAAAGAGAACATCTACATCAAAGGTGACATCACTGGATGTAAGAAGTATGTGGGAAAGGATATGCTCCAGCTCCTCCCCCTGCCATTTGCAGGAGGATTCAGAGCTGGGTGACGACGGCCAAGGCGGGTAGCAGGCCACGGGCGGGTGGCTAATGGTGGGAGGGAACCACAGATCTTGAGCAGGATCTGGGGAGGGAGGAGAGCAAAGGATCTTCCTGGCTGTAGCCTGCTGTTGTCTATTATATAATGTGAAGCAGGCAATGCAGCCAGGGCAGGCCCTCCCCTTTCTGTATGATGTGTAGAGCTGGGCCCCCACCCGGACCTACACACCTTCAATATTACACAGCTCCTCCTCCACTCCTCTGTTGGCACTTTCAGGACTAGGAGGGAGGAAGTGAAACTGCAACAGCTCCTGCCACAGAGCTATGTGGGGGGCAGTGTGAGTGCGAGTACAGGAGCTTTATGTCGGGGCCCTAATGTCACAATAGGTAGGTAAGCGGGGAAATAACCAAACACAGGAAAACAAACAGAACAAATGACTAGGCCCATAAGCTAGGGAGAAAAGGGTCACCTCCTAGTGATCCCTAAAGGTTTCCCTAAACTGCTGTGCCCATAATGGTGGATATGCACATGCCCTCGTGCCTAAACCTATTCACCCTGGGCAAACCCTAAGCTGTAGGGAAAAGGGAAGAGGCAACCTGCTTCTTCAAACCTGGAGGAAGCAAGCGTCTCCCTAGAGGCCTAGATAAAAGACACAATGGGAAATAATGGAGAGGACTGATCTTGATCAGAGCTGGAGAAGACAATCCACCACACATCCAGAGCTCACAGGAAAGAACTATAACCCGCACAGTCCGCTGGGGGAAGGTGGATCCAGCTCAAACACAAACCAAAACAAACAGAGAAGTCAGACATGTGGTCTGACAGACCTCCGCACATTCACAGGGCTAGGCGTGACACCTGAGTATTCAGTACAGTGAGTCTATGGAGGATGAGGGTGAAACTCCACAATATAATTTCAGCTGTACAGTGTTTATTGGGAGTGGCCTATTATATGTAGGAGGGGCTTATAATAATGGGCAGGGCCAAACATTTTGCACCGCGCACCACATTTTAATTAGTACAAGTGGCTTAAAAAAATTAGCGGGGCCCAAAAATGTACGTGGCACGCTATGTGCGTCGCATTATTTTCTTTTCGGACCCCCCTGTGTGCTACCCCGATAGCAAGTACGTCATCCAGTTTTTTGTTTTTTTTACAGATCCATGTTTTGCGGACTGCAAAATACATAGGGTCGTGTGAATGAGGCATTAGGGTACGGCTACACAAAGCGCCAGTGCTGCAGGCAAGTTGTGGCCATGCTGCAGGGAAAATCAGCATGGCCAATTAGACTTTAGCTGCCTTTCATGTAATAATGAAGACTGCACTTTAACGTGTGGCAAAAGGGGCAGCTGCCCGGGCCCAGTTGCTCCTGAGGGTCCCAAGGCAGCTGCCTCTTGAGCCCCACTGGTCAGTGGCGTAGTGTGGGGGGGGGGGGCGTTGCCCCAGGCGCAAAATTCCAGGGGGCGCCAGCACGACCGCATCGCCAATTTGGCAAAGTGAGGTGATGGCCCCAGGCGGTGCAGCCCTGGTGACAAGTGGGGGGCGACAGCAGGGCACAGGGAGATGAGCGCTTTCAATGTGGAAGCGCTCATCTCCACAGTAATCTGTATCGCTGTCCTCAGGACAGCGATACAGAAAAATGTGCTGTGGCTGGGCAGGGGTGGGAGAGGTGTCTCCCTTCCCTGTTCCTCTGATAGGCTGCAGGCCTAGTGCTTGCAGCCTATCAGAGGCCGGTGTAGGCGGCGCATGAATTCATCGTGCCGCCTGAGCTGTACAGCGCGGGACACAGGCCGGAAGAGGCCTGCATTGCATCGCTGCCAGCCTGATGGAGGTAAGTATAAGGGCTCTTTCATACGAGCGGATCCCTTGCGTGGAATCCGCTGTGTGAAAGACAGCCAAGCCCCGCTCCGGACAGCAGAGATATGGAGCATTAACATGATTGATAATGCTCCGTGCCTCTCTGATCTTTTTATGACAAAATCAGGTGAGATAAATTTGTCACAGTGATTTTGTAGTAAAAAGATCACAGAGGCACGGAGCATTATCAATCATGTTAACGCTGTCTCTGCTGTCCGGAACGGGACTTGGCTATCTTTCACGCAGTGGATTACCAGCACGGCATCCGCTCATGTGATAGAGCCCTAAGGCCCCTTTCACACGGGTGAGATTTCCGCGCAGGTGCAATGCGTGAGGTGAACGGATCCATTCATTTCTATGGGGCTGTGCACATGAGCAGTGATTTTCACGCATCACTTGTGCGTTGCGTGAAAATCGCAGCATGTTCCTCTTTGTGCGTTTTTCACGTAACGCAGGCCCCATAGAAATGAATGGGGTTGCGTGAAAATCGCAAGCAAGTGCTGATGGGGTGCGATTTTCACGCACGGTTGCTAGGTGACGATCGGGATGGGGACCCGATCATTATTAAATTCCCTTATAAACATGAGACCCTACGTAAGAAAATTGCTAAAAAAATAAAAAAAAATATAGCTCTCAGAACATGGAGACACTAAAACATCATTTTTTTTTATTTCAAATATGCTATTATTGTGTTAAAGTGAAATAAATAAAAAAAAGTGTACATATTATGTATCGCCGTGTCCGTAACAACATGCTCGATAAAAATATCACATGACCTAACTCCTCAGGTGAACACCGTAAAAAAAAAAGTTATAGAAACAGTGACAAAAAAGCCATTTTGGTCACCTTACATCACAAAAAGTGCATCACCAAGCGATCAAAAAGGCGTATTCCCCCCAAAATAGTACCATTCAAACCGTCACCTCAGTTTGCAGAGGACTGGTTCAGCGTTTGGGGGTTCCCTTGCCCCTTAGGAGGTTTCTACAAAATATGTCCCTCTTATAGAGCAAGTAAACGCAACGCCAGCTGTGGTTCAGCAGCGGAAGCACAAGGCTCCCTTTTGTAGCTGATAATGTTGGTACCCAGGGGTAGGATTTCCAGAGTGGTGCAGGGTGGCCTACAATCTCTGTAGCTGTTATATACACGTGTCACAGTGTTCCTAACTGAATATCCGTGGATCCCAGACGTGGCCGTCCGAAGCAGTGCAAAAGGGTACTTAACTTGGATAGTATAGAAATAAAGTTGAGTCCAGACTTGGCTGTATGGAAGTTCAACAGTTGCCTTACTTTGCATAATCGATAATCCAAACAATTCACAGAACTTGTCTTGGTTCCCAACAGGTTTTAGCAGGACTTTGGCAGGCAAAAAACTTTAGCAAAACAAACTTCTCTCTGCTGAATCTGTAGTGTACTCACTCAGCTCTGCTATGTCAGATGTATTAAATAAGATTGCTTTCCTTTCTGCTTGTTGCTGTTGTTCTAAGTCTGTCTCTCACAGTGACTTTTACTCACTATTGGACGAAGGGGGCTTGCTGATCATGTCTTTCTCTTCTGGCCACAGGTGGTACATTCCCGACACCAGGCTTCGATATCACCTCTCATGCCAGTCTAATTGTCACCGCCAGATATCTGAGAAGCTCTGACAGACGTTCTTCAGAACCTCTTGCTTGAGGTTCTTTTGTTTTGATTTCGTTTTGTCATCTCGTTTCCCTCTCTCAGCTGTCATCTAGTTGAACTGATTGCTTCCCTTTAAATCCCCTCCCATACTGCATCACTTTGCGGTTTATACAACTTCCTGGATTGTGTGCATGCTGGATGCTGCAGCTGATGCTTCTACAGATAAGTCTGTTCCTTAATTTGTGTTTTCCTGTTGGCTTGATCCTAGGTGACCCTGGCTCCTTCCGTATTAAGTGTAGGGAGCCGGTGGTCGTGTCCCCTCACTATTATAGGGTGTTCAGGTGTCATACAGTCGAGGCACGAGGGCATGCAACTATCTATCATAGAGATCTTTGCATGGGCTGAGAAGTCAGGGAGAGAGCTAGGGCTTTTACAAGGCTGATCCTTATGTTCCTTAGTTTGTGAATCAAGTCAGATCTTCATTTGTTGTCTTCTAGTTTTCTGAAACACCATCAGTGACATTATAAACCGCCAAAACCGTCTTAAGCATGAATCCGGTTTCAGCCTTGATTGACCGCATGCAGGGTCTTTCCCTGGAGGTAGCAGATCTCCGGAAAACTGTCTCTCAGTTTGAGCTGACCGTTTCTGCTTGCGTTCATAGAATTCATTCTGAGCCTAAAATTTCGCTTCCGGATACGTTCTCCGGGGGTAGTGAGAATTTTGTTCGTTTTAGAGAGGCTTGCAAACTCCATTGTCGCCTACTTCCTCATTCCTCTGGTGATGAGGAGCGGAGGGTGGGGATCATCATCTCGCTACTCAGGGATAACGCTCAGTCCTGGGCCTTTTCGCTGGCCCCACCGGCCCCTCCGTTCAGTGGATTAATTTTTTGTAGCCCTGGGTCAGATATATCATGATCCGGATCGTATTGCTCTGGCTGAATCTAGACTGCATCTTTTATGCCAGGGTAAACCGTCCGCAGAGATATACTGTTCAGAATTTCGGAGATGGGCAGCTGATACTGGTTGGAATGATCCTGCACTCCGAAGTCAATTTTGCCATGGTCTTTCAGAGGGATTGAAAGATGCATTTGCCTTTCATGAGAGACCTACCTCCTTTGAGTCTGCCATTTCTCGGGCTGTTCGTATTGACAGGCGTCTTAGAAAGAGAGGAGAGATCACTCCTTCCTGTCATACTCAGTCCAAGGACAGTGGGGTGGTCTCATTCAGTGCGCAGGAGCCTCAGTCTCTCTCAATCCTCTCTGAGCAGGAGCCCATGCAGCTGGGTTTGCTTGCCTCTGACAACATAGGATTCAGGTCTCAGAGGAGGGTTTGTTTTTGTTGTGGAGGTATAAATCATTTGGCAAATGTTTGTCCCTCTAGGAGATTCAGGCATTTTTTTTGCGAGCAATAAAGAAACAAACATAAAAAAGTCCTCTAAAAACTTTCCATCTGTTACTATTGGCAAGGTTCATGCGGAAATTGAAGGTTTTCCGTTTGCTTGTAGTTCCCGTTTTGTCCTACCTGCCAGGGTGGTGCTAGAGAGCAAGAACATTCTTTGTAAGATTTTTGTAGATAGTGGAGCAGCTGTCAATCTCATTGATAATCAATTTGCTATAACACATGGTTTCCAGGTATGCACTTTGGGAAAGGACATACCTGTTTTTGCATTGATTCCGCTCCACTTTCAAAAAAATCGTTTAAAGGCATAGTTCACAATATCCGTTTGATTGTGAGTGATGCTCAAGTTGAGGATGTGTTGTCCCAAGCGGGTTACCTACTCCTCTAGTATTGGGGCTACCCTGGCTCACTAAACATAACCCGACCATTGATTGGCAAGCGAGGCAAATAAATGGTTGGAGTGACTTTTGCAGAGAGAATTGCCTCTCAACATCTGTTTCAGAGGTTTCTACTAAGACTGTACCATCTTTTCTCTCTGAATTTTCAGATGTGTTTTCGGAGAGTGGTGTTCAGGAGCTGCCCCCTCACAGGGAGTACGATTGCCCTATTAATCTCATCCCAGGTGCCAAGCTGCCTAAATCTCGTTTGTACAATCTCTCCCAACCTGAAAGGGTCGCTATGCGTGCTTATATCTCTGAGAGCCTGAGAAAGGGACACATACGACCCTCAAAGTCACCTGTTGCCGCTGTTTTTTTTTTTTTTTTTGTTAAGAAAAAAGATGGTTCTTTAAGACCATGTGGGGGGTTTAGTCAGCACAACCCTGTATGCAGATGCACATTGCTATGGCGAAATACAGATACAAACGCAAAAACACAAATGCAATAGCACTCTGCACTCCCTGAATCCGATGGAAGCTGATATGGCACCGGACGGGGTTAAAAGCAGAGTGTGCCTGGCGTGCATGCTGTACCTGCGCTCCCTGGACTTTGTGTGGCTGTCATGGCCCATAACTAGGAACTAGTGTTAGGGACCACTCATAGAGGCGACCTTGACGTGGTGAGTGGCTTATTAAGCTTTGGCCAAAATGTACACTAATGCTTCATTCAACATCCAGCATAGAGGCATTGCAGAGTTGGGTCCTAAGTTTATTGGGCCTTACAAAATCTTGTCCGTCATCAATACTGTTGCCTACCATCTTGATCTTCCTCAGACTTGTAGTTTCCATAATGTTTTTCATAAGTCCCTACTAAGACCTTATGTCCAACCCACTGTACCCTCCTCTTTGCCTCCTCCTCCCATTGCGGTTGATGGTAATCTTGAATTTCAGGTCTCTAGGATTGTGGATTCTCATATTGTCCGCGGTTCTCTCCAGTATCTCGTTCATTGGGAGGGTTATGGTCCTGAGGAGAGGATGTGGGTCCCAGTGACGGACATTAAGGCCACTCGTCTCATCAGGGCTTTCCATAGGTCCTATCCTGAGAAGGTGGGTTCTGAGTGTCCGGAGTCCACTCGTAGAAGGAGGGGTACTGTCACCGCCAGATATCTGAGAAGCTCTGACTGACGTTCTTCAGAACCTCTTGCTTGAGGTTCTTTTGTTTCTATTTAGTTTTGTCATCTCGTTTCCCTCTCTCAGCTGTCATCTAGTTGCACTGATTGCTTCCCTTCAAATCCCCTCCCATACTGCATCACTTTGCGGTTTATACAACTTCCTGGATTGTGTGCATGCTGAATGCTGTAGCTGATGCTTTTACAGATAAGTCTGTTCCTTTATTTGTGTTTTCCTGTTGGCTTGATCCTCGGTGACCCTGGCTCCCTCCGTATTAAGTGTAGGGAGCCGGTGGTCGTGTCCCCTCACTATTATAGGGTGTTCAGGTGTCATACAGTCGAGGCCACGAGGGCATGCAATTATCTATCATAGAGATCTTTGCATGGGCTGAGAAGTCAGAGAGAGAGAGCTAGGGCTTTTACAGGGCTCACCCTTATGTTCCTTAGTTTGGGATCAAGTCAGTCGGATCTTCATTTGTTGTCTTCTAGTTTTCTGCAACACCATCCGTGACACTAAAAGAAATGCTGGCTGATGGTGGCTTCTGTCTTTTGGGTTCAAAAGTGACCAGATCTGTTATGGTACATGTCCATTACCATCTTGGCATCTCTCTGGAGCACAACTATCTGATAAAGATGCTTAAAGGTGAATAGATCAAGCGTTTTTCTGAGTAGATCTCTCTGTATGAAGAGCATTCTCCGTTGTCGCCAGAGGCGAACTAGCTCCGAGTCAGCTCTCTGTTGCCGGATTCTCTCCGGTACTTTCCCACTGGAAAAGTAATACAATAGTTCTCCGATAACTCTACTCTCTGTAGTTGGAGCCAGAGCTCTTTCTCTACTGGAGGTAAGGGACCACTGGTCCTTGGAGCATTAGGGGCTTTGGAGACAGGGCTTCCTGACGGGCAAATCGGGAGTAGAACATAGGCATTTCCACGTCTTCCCACTGATCGTCTTTGGAAATTAGTTCATGCTGGGCAGGTAGTCTGGATAAGACGTCAGCGTTGTCATTAGCTTTGCCTGTCCGGTACTTAATGGTAAAGTCAAAGTTTGCTAGTCTAGAGGCCCATCTTTGCTCTAGAGCTACGTCACAACAGGAAGCGACAAGGGTAACAAAATTTCACAGGTAGCAAACAATAATGGAACACCAGTGTTCTGCCAGATTTCTATACCTTGGCAGAATGCTCTACCCGGAAGTGACGCGGCCGCACCTGAATCAGCTGGAGGAGGGTGTGTGTGGATCTGTGGATTCGTAAAAAATAATTGCACAGCTACGGGAGAAGCACCTACTTCATTTGCATGCATGAAACCATACACTGTGCGTGCGCACTCAGGGACCGCACTCAGCTCTGCTATGTGGTGACCCCACCACCCCAATATCCTGCACTCAGCTCTGCTATGTGGTGAGGCTGAACTGCTCTAGAGGATGTGTCCGCGCGTGCGCACTCAGGGGTAGGGAGAGCTGATGGAACATTTTTTACTGAAAAATCTACCTACCCCTGAGTGCGCACGCGCGGTGTACGGTTTCGCGCATGCAAATGAAGTAGGTGCTTCTCCCGCGACGGTGCAATTATTAGTATGAATCCAGTGGATCTGCGCTTGCGCAGATCCACACACACCCTCCTCCAGCTGATTCCGGTGCGGCCGCGTCATTTCCGGGTATAGCATTCTGCCAGGCATTGGAATCTGGCAGAACACCGGCATGAGCTAAAGACGAAGGAGGAGCTTAGGGGCTGGAGCTGCCACTTCCCTTCTCTTTGCTGTGCGATCGCTCCCTGTCGGTGGAGCTGGATTTTCACACTGTGGATGGGGCGTTCCTTGTCTTTCTTCTGGACTGATAGGAGAAGCTGCGCCGTCACCATTACAGATGGCGGATTATCCCTTCGGACGTCAGCATGCACGGTTTTGCATCTGCTGTCCCATAGAAAATTCAATAAAGTCACTTCTCAAGGGTTTTCTGTTGATTATGCAAGCTTTACAATGGGGTGGCACACAGTTTTGCGTTATCACAATCCTGTTTGTGACGCCAAATGATGCAATGGACGGGTTCAGCTTTTGGGGGTTCCCTTTCCCTTTAGGAGGTTTCTACAAAATATCTACCTCTTATAGAGCAAGTAAACGTGACGCCATCTGCGGTTCAGCAGCGGAAGCAGGGGTAGGATTGCCAGAGTGGTGCAGGGTGGCCTACAATCTCTGTAGATTTTATATACACGTGTCCCGGTGTTCCTAACTGGATATCCGTGGATCCCAGATGTGACCATCCGAAGCAGTGCAAAAGGGTACTTAACTTGGATAGTGTAGAAATAAAGTTGAGTCCAGACTTAGTTGTATGGAAGTTCAACAGTTGCCTTACTTTGCATAAACGATAATCCAAACAATCCACAAAACTTGTCTTGGTTCCCAACAGGTTTTAGCAGGACTTTGGCAGGCAAACAACTTCTGCAAAACAAACTTCTCTCTGCTGAATCTGTAGTGTACTCTGTCTGTGAAGGTTCTCATTTATCCAGGTCATGGTATATCTGTAAAGAATAAATCAAGGCAACTGGACTTACTGTAGATTTCTTGAAAACGTTTCACTTGTTCTTCCAACAAGCTTTCTCAATTCTGAGTGACTGTACAAGAATTCTCTGGGAATAAATATGTAACTGAATCAACTTCTGGTAATTATACAAAGTACCCAGCATGGGGTCAGAGGTTATTATACCCAGCATGAGGTCAAAGATGTTGATTCTATTATCCTAATTGGAGTCAGTAGGTGATAATGACCTCCCAGAAAAAGGTGTCAAGACAGCATTGTATGTGGCAGACAATAAATGTCTAACCCCCCCCCCACCTCTATTCAAGATTGGCTTCTCTATTTTTACGTAGATGGCCTCCTTCACACCTCGTTTGTACCAATCGGCCTCCTTATCCAAAACACATACTTGACTGTCTTCAAAGTTTAGGATAATGGAATCAACACCTTTGACCCCATGCTGGGTATCATTACCAGATGTTGATTCAGTTACATATTTATTCCCAGAGAATTCTTGTACAGTCACTCAGAATTGATAAAGCTTGTTGGAAGAACGAGTGAAACGTTTTCAAGAAATCTACAGTAAGTCCAGTTGACTTGATTTATTATTTACACATGTAGTGTACTCACTCAGCTCTGCTATGTCTGCAGCAGTGGTGTAGCGTGGGGGACCGTTGACCCGGGCGCCAAATTGCAGGGGGTGCCAGGCAGCAGGCAATTCACTGAGCTTCACAGGAGCCTATGGCTCCCATCCCCTCCGTTCTGCCTCATAGGCTTCAGGCCAGACCTGAAGCCTATTAGGGAGTAGAACGGCGCTGGAGATTGCGATTACTTCACCGTGACCTCGCGGGTCTCGCGAGATGATGTGGCGCCGGAAGGCACAGTGAGGTGTTTGTGACCTCCTGCGCCGGGACGCACACATGCGGTAATGGAGTGAGAAAGACAGGTGATTTAGTTTTTCTTTGTGTAAGTTCCCTAAGGCAGGCCATACTGGGGCACTATGGAGGTAGGGGGCATTATCAGTTTAAATAGAAGAAAAAACAAAGAAGCTAGTTATATATTATACAGAGGGGCCACATTATATATTATATAGAGGGGGCCACATTATACAGAGGGGGCCAGTATCTATATGAATTTTGCAGAAGGGCCATTATATATTATAATTATACAGAGGGGCCATTAATAATGACCCCTTATTATAATATATAATGGCCCCTGTGTAACATTAAGATATATTATGGCTGCCTTTGTATTATTAGTATAATAGGCCCCTCTGTATTATTATAATATATAATGGCCCCCTCTGTATTATAATATATAATGCCCCCCTCTATATTATTAGTATATATAATGGTCCCTCCGTATTATTATAATATATAATGGCCCCCTCTGTATTATATATATAATGCCCCCTCAGTATTATTAGTATATAATAGCCCCCTCTGTAATTAGTATATATAATGCTCCCTCAGTACTATTAGTATATAAGAGCCCCCTCTGTATTATTAGTATATATAATTGCCCCCTCTGCATTATTAGTATATATAATGGCCCCTCTGTATTATTATAATATATAATAGCCCCTCTGTTTTATTGGTATATTAGAGGGCTGAGTTAATCAGCCGAATTCGCGGGAGGGGCGCAGGTGCGCTTATAACTCTCACGGGGTGTTTCACACCCTACGTGCGCTTCCGGTGCCCCTCCCTCCCTTATGTATTCCTTTTCTCCTAGGGTATGCTCCCTTATAGGCCTACCCGCGCTCATGGCTAAGGGCACACCACCAGCCATCAGTTAGTTTCCTTACTAAGCTTCTTCCCCCCACAGCTAACATATCCTATTTTCCGTAGCCTCGACCACAAATCTAATGGCCCTTCTGTATTAATATATATAATGGCCCCTCTGTATTATTAGTAAATATAATGGCCCCTCTGTATTAGTATATATAATGGTCCCATCTGTATTATTATAATATATAATGGCCCCCTGTGCATTATTAGTATATACACTCACCTCACCTAAAGAATTATTAGGAACACTTGTTCTATTTTTCATTAATGTGATTATCTAGTCAGCCAATCACATGGCAGTTGCTTCAATGCATGTAGGGTTGTGGTCCTGGTCAAGACAATCTCCTGAACTCGAAACTGAATGTCAGAATGGGAAAGAAAGGTGATTTAAGCAATTTTGAGCGTGGCATGGTTGTTGGTGCCAGACGGGCCGGTCTGAGTATTTCACAATCTGCTGAGTTACTGGGATTTTCACGCACAACCATTTCTAGGGTTTACAAAGAATGGTGTGAAAAGTGAAAAACATCCAGTATGCGGCAGTCCTGTGGGCGAAAATGCCTTGTTGATGCTAGAGGTCAGAGGAGAATGGGCCGACTAATTCAAGCTGATAGAAGAGCAACGTTGACTGAAATAACCACTCGTTACAACCGAGGTATGCAGTAAAGCATTTGTGAAGCCACAACACGCACAACCTTGAGGCGGATGGGCTACAACAGCAGAAGACCCCACCGGGTACCACTCATCTCCACTACAAATAGGAAAAAAGAGGCTACAATTTGCACGAGCTCACCAAAATTGGACTGTTGAAGACTGGAAAAATGGTTTCTTAAACATGACAATGAGTTCACTGTACTAAAATGGCCCCCACAGTCACCAGATCTCAACCCAATAGAGCATCTTTGGGATGTGGTGGAACGGGAGCTTCGTGCCCTGCCATTTCTAAAGAATGCTATCAGCACCTTGTTGAATCAATGCCACGTAGAATTAAGGCAGTTCTGAAGGCAAAAGGGGGTCCAACACCGTATTAGTATGGTGTTCCTAATAATTCATTAGGTGAGTGTATAATGGTCCCATCTGTATTATTAGTATATATAATGGCCCCTCTTTATTATTAGTATATATAATGGCCCCTCTGTATTATTAGTATATATAATAGCCGCTGTGTATAATGATAGTAGAGGATGATAGTAAAGGGAGGAATCTAAACGTTTTCTGTGAAACTCTGTAGAGACGAGACGCAGCTGAAAGAAGCTATCATGGTGGTCTTATCTCCGAATGAAGATGTTGAGCAAAGTCCACATCACAGGAGAGGTCACTGAATTGATTAGGTATGTGGTGCTGTATTCTACTGTATATATTAATGTCCATCCACATATTTGTTTCATGGTAGGGTTGGGGGGTGGATTGAGAATATAGCCCACCCCGCTGCATCCTGGCCCCAGACTTCAGGTCACACTGTGCGTGTTCTGAATTCTGGGGCCTCACACACATCTACTACATTATCTGTACTCAGACAATTATCACTGTGTTATCTGTAGTGTTACATAGGACTGCAGGTGACATCTACTACATTATCGGTAAAAAGGAGCATGTCCACAGGTTGGGGGGGGGGCGCGATACATAGCTTGCCCCGGGTGCTGGCAACCCACGCTACGCCACTGGTCAGCAGTATTAAATTAGGATTGCTTTCCTTTCTGCTTGTTGCTGTTGTTCTAAGTCTGTCTCTCACTGTGATCCTAGGAACTTCTTGTCCTGGCTGGATTTTAGGGAGAGCTCAGTCCCTCAGGGACGAGCGTCTGCTGCTTCTCCCTACAGCATGGGGTACAGGAACTAACTGATTCTTACCAGATGGTACTTGCTCCTTGGAGTAGAGTGTCTAAGAGGGCTGGAAAGCCAGGTTCCTCCCTCTGTAAAGTAGCACTGTCAAGTCTGCTGCCACCCGCTGGGGAACCAGGTTATTGCATGAACAATACAAATGCAGAAGAAAAAATGCACACTACATAGAGGACCTGGAATAAAGACATAAGATAAAATGGTTATTGTGTATTCAGACATAATCAGAGTATAGGAATGGTAATGCCACTTGGGGGCGTTACATATCCATCAAGCTAGCATGCAGAAAGCTAGTAACAGTATGGCTTCACAACATTTCAGATACAAACAATAGAACTGAGAAATGGGGATCATTCTAAATTAAAATGGTATTATACCTACTCTAAATGAAAAAATAGAAGCTCTTTGCGCACATTTTTTATTAAATGGGCCCACCTACCAGACATCAAGGTGGTTTCTTATGCACTTGCACTTTAACTTTGTATGTATTTGGAGGTTTAAGCTGTCACCATAGCTACAATTGTGGTATTTGACCATTGATATAGTGACTTCTTATGCACTTGCACTTTAACCTTCTGTTGGCTGTTATATGGCCCCATAACATGGAACCATCAGACATTCATACGTCGCGGTGTTATCTGCAACCACTTTTTTGCTATGGTGTTTTGCCACTCAGTATTTGCACTTTTGCATTTTTATATCTGTGGTTGCAGTTATACATACAGAAATCAGTGAGGTATTGTACTCCTTTTTTCTACCGCCTTTTGTACATTGTATACTCCAAAACCCCACCTCCCCATGTCGCATTTGTGTTTACATACCTCCTCAGATGTAGCCATTTTTTATCTGTTGTCTCATGTCTCGTTTTTATGTGTCATTAATTCAATAAAGGATTTATTTTTGATGATATACCCGTTTAATCTCAGTTTATTCTTGTTGGTTGGTTTACCAGGCATCAAGGTGGCTTCTGCAGATGGGTATCTAACACTAACAGAATTGCCTCTCTTGGACTTACCTAAGCCTACAGTATTGCAGTGTAGGAACCAGCTACATTTATACTCTGCTCAGAAGCTCCAGGCAGATGGGCGTTGCTCAGTCTAAAAGAGGCCGCTACGCTCAATATATACTACAAGAAAATTTAGGCTAGGGCTACACAACGACATTTGTTGCGCGACTTTGATGTCGCACAAAATTTTTATAATGATAGTCTATGGAGTTGCACTGCGACATGCTGTGACTGCAACGCGACAGTCGCAGAAAAATCCATCTGGGATGAAGTTTTTGCTACTGTCGCGTCGCAGTGCAACACCATAGACCAGTGGTGGCGAACCTATGGCACGGGTGCCAGAGGCGGCACTCAGAGCCCTCTCTGTGGGCACCCGCACCCTGGAAAAAGTCTATGGTGTACCAATATGCCTTAGACTTTTCCTGCCATTCATCAGCACAGGGCGCACTACGAACAGCGCAGGCAGAGCACTGAATGTAGGCAGGCTAATATAGCTAAATGATAAAGTACATGGAAGATATACTATATTGCATGATAGTATTCAGGATAAATTGCCGTGTTGGCACTATGTGATAAATAAGTGGGTTTTGGGTTGCCATTTGGGCACTCGGTCTCTAAAATGTTCGCCATCACTGCCATAGACTATCATTATAAAAATTGTCATATGACAAATGTCGTTGTGTAGCCCTAGCCTTAGACTAGCACATTCATGGTCACAGGTGCATATCCATCAAGCGAGGATGCAGAAAGCTAATAACAGTATGGCTGCACAACATTTCACATACAAACAATAGAACTGAGAAATGGGGATCATTCTAAATTAAAATGGTATTATACCTACTATAAATGAAAAAATAGAAGCTTAGTTCTATTGTTTATATGTGAAATGTTGTGCAGCCATACTGCTATTAGCTTTCTGCATCCTCGCTTAATGGATATGCACCTGTGACCATGAATGTGCTAGTCTAAATTTTCTTGTAGTATATGTTGAGGATAGCAACTTCTTTTAGACTGAGCAACGCCCATCTGCCTGGGGCTTCTGAGCAGAGTATAAATGTAGCTGGTTCTTACACTGCCCTGAATATTGTAGGCTTAGGTAAGTCCAAGAGAGGCAGTTATGTTAGGGCTTGGTCACATGACCGTTGCCCCACCGTGGGGCTGTGGCATGCAGATCGCGACCCCATTGACTTGAATGGGGTCCGCGATCCATCTGTTATGCAAAAAAATAGAGCAAGTTCTATCTTTTTGCGGTGCGGAGGCACAAAATAGAACCTACGGAAGCACTCCGTAGTGGTTCCATTCCTCACCGCATCTCCAGATTTGCGGACTCATTTAAGTGAATGGGTCCGCATCCGTGATGCGGAATGCACATGGCCGGTGCCCCGTGTATTGCAGACCCACCGTATGCGGTCCACAATATGGCAACAGAGGGGCAATGGTCGTGTGAATGAGCCCTTAGCGTTAGGTACCCATCTGCAGAAGCCACCTTGACACCTGGTAGATGGGCCCAACACACGTTTGATCAAAAATGTGCTTCTATTTTTTTCATTTATAGTAGGTATTATACCATTTTAATTTAGAATGATCCCCGTTTCTCAGTTCTATTGTTTGTATGTGAAATGTTGCGCAGCCATACTGTTATTATCTTCCCCTCCTGTACCTATCAGGTTATGTCTGCTAACAAGCCGCCCTTGTCATTTATTGTAGCACAGAGAGGAGAGCGGGGCTGGCGGCAAATATGTCAGGTCATTAGAGGGTGACATTCTGAACTCAACAGTAAACCAGGGGAGCAGGCTAGAGGAGGCCATTACATTTGCAGTGCAGTGACTGCAGTGGAGCCGGTGCTATGGATGCAGCACCCAGCTCCTCACTACAGCATAAGGACCCTACGGGTCACAGTGGGCAGGAGCGCTGGCGTACCACCCATAGCGGCAGACCACGCAGTTGCTATGGGTCCCGGAAGTTTGAGGGGCCCGTGCAGGCTGATTGGCCCCATCCCCTTTCCAATCAAAGTGCGTCTCCCTTCCTCCTTGGCCTTGCAGCCACCCACCAAATTGTTTCTGCTGCTTCCCCTGCCTAGTATTGCAACACGCCAGACCTGCAGGGTATAGCGAAGTGAGGTCACGGGTATGGGCAATCGAGGGTTGCTCACTGTATTGGAGAACCCTGGGCAGGCATGTGGCAGTGAATGAGAGGTAGACACGGTTCCTCTGGGGCACACTCTGTATGGAGGGACCAGGCCTGATGGTGGATGAGGTGCCCTGGATGTTACAGGTATTTTGAGTGCCTGGGGCAAGGTCCCTTTTGGATTCGTGACGCCAGTGCCTTTGACGGTGGCACACCGGTTGGTAGTTGGAATGATGGAGGTACACAGGTAGTATAGTGAACCAAACGTTACTTTACTGAACAGTCCAACTTTGTACAGCAGGTGGTAACACAGTCTTTAAATCACAGTTTCACAAGTAGGCTTTCTCCACAAAATGGCAGGTAATATTTATGCAAGATACGCAGAGGGTAAATTCACAATGCACTCAGAAGCAGGTTGTACCTTTCCTCAGAAATAGTGTACACTGTTCTTTCTAGAACTCCTGTCTGGCTTTCTATCCCAAGGCCCGGATGCCCAAAGGGTGGCTTAAATCCTTGGTAATTATATCTTCCTCAGGTATTAATTAAATCCTTGCTTTACTGTGTAATGCATCTGCCCAGAGTTACTTAGCTTTCCCTGGGATTTCCTTACTTGTTTGGTGGATGACTGTGGGTTTCTCCCAGGAGGTTCTGTCCTGCTACTGGGGTGTCTCTACTGAGCTAATCCTAGCCTCAGGAGCTTCAGGTGGAGGAAGTAACTCCTCTAGTCCCCTGGAATGAACTAACTCTCCCCTGTCTGGGCCTTCCTATATATCACTAGGGCTCTCCAGCTCCCTCTAACGTCCGGGAGGCTAAACTACACCCTGACAGGCCTGACACCCAGATAACACAGGGAAAAACATGCACATGTCATTCAATGCAATGAAACACATTAACCTGTGCAGTGCCCACCTTTACCTAGTGGGACACTACAGTATCACTACAGCAGCAGAGCACTATGTGGGAAAGAGGGGGGGCCCGGCAAGGCTAGCAGTGCTTCACGGCTCTAACTTCCTGACCTCTGGCCTGCAAGGTAGTGTAAACTCCATGAGCTGTTGGGATTCCCACAGCAGCAGACTGCACACTCTATATGACCGTTATCTGCTGAGCTGCAGAGGGGGAGGGGGGTCACACTAGAGTGCTGACGGCTGGTTAAAGCTATGTGTGTTATGTAGGTGTAGCAGGGAGCCAGTGGTTGTGTGTATAAATATATATATATATATATATATATATATATACATACATACACACACACACAGACCTGCTCACAGCTTATTCACCTCACAGTAGCTTCTCGTACATGCTTGAAATTCTGAAGGGTGGTTCAGTCCCTGCGCCTCATTGCCTTATTACTATTTCTAATAGGGCAATGAGGGGCAGGGACTGGATTGCCCTCAGAATTTGAAGTATATGTCTATGTATTATTATTAGTGCTCAGCGGACTTTTGTTTTGAAGTTCGCCGTACAAGGTTCGGGTTATCTAAGAATTCCATTATGGATTCCGATACCGTAGCGGAATCCATAACGGAATTCTTAGATAACCCGAACCTTGTATGGCGAACTTCAAAACACAAGTTTGTGTATATATATATATATATATATATATATATATATATATATATATATATATATATATATATATATATATATATATACACACACACACACACACACTACTAGAGACAACATCTGCATGTACTTTTTATTCTGAGTTTTGCTATGGGGCCCCATGATTTCTATGTACGCCCCTGGGCATGAGACCAGGGACCAGCGCTGCTTGCTGCGCTGTCTGTGCTCTTCTCAGGTAGGGCCACCAGCTCTCTTCCACTTCTGTCTGGGCAGCTCAGCAGAGGGCCCCATTTAGGGATGGGGGCCCTGGGAAATTGCCCTGCCAGTAATCCATGTCCTTTGTCTACTTGTCTTCAGCAAACTGTTTGCGGGCTTTCTTGTGCATCATCTTTAGAGGCTTCCTTCTGGGACTACAGCCATGCAGACCAAATTGATGCCGTGTCGGAGAGCGGGTGAAGATCACCAATGTGCCACTATGGGTACTACTACCATCCTTACCGCAGTCACCAATCCCATCTGCACTGCCTCTCACTCTCCCCTCCTGGGCTCACAACAGCTCGGGGAAGGAGGGAAGATGGGTTAGGCTTTTTGCCTGAAGTAGTTAAAACCAGTTTAGAGGTTTCCTGTTATAGCTTCAGTACTGCAGCTTTCACTTTCACTTTACAATCTTACACAGAACTTGAATCCTGTCCGGCTTCTCTGCTGATTTCTGTAACTTTTTGGATGAACAGTTAGTGAGTTAACCCTTTGCTTTGTATGTAGGAAGGATCTGTCTGTGTAAACTTTCTGTACATTAACCACTTGTGGTCACATTTCCTCCATCACAGGGCCTCGGTGACCTATTCCAGTCTCTGAAGCTTCACCGACCATGGATTGGGAAGCAGAAGACCCACCCACGTCTAGTATTTCGCGTGCCGAATGTAATCTTTCTCAGGTCATCTTCATCAACATGCAGCCGTTCTACAATCCGAAATCTGATATACAGTGCACATTCTGCAGAGGGAAAAACTTTGCCAGCAAATCTAAAGACTGGATTGGAATCTTTAAAGTAAGTCTTAGTGCTCATGCACACAAACGTATTTTCTTTCCGCTTCCGTTACGTTTTTTGTGCGGCCCGTATGCGGAACCATTTACTTCAATGGGGCTGTAGAAAATACGGAAGTTACTCTGTGTGCATTCCATTTCCGTTTGTCCGCGTAGCCGTTCTGTAAAAAAAAGTAGTGTATGTTCTAATATTGTCCGCAAATCATGGTCCGAGGCCCCATTCAAGTCAATGGGTCCGCAAAAAATACAGAACGCACACGGAACACATCCGTATTTCTATACTGTAGTAATGCTATGCCCAGCCTTTGTGGGAGGGGCGGAGGCTCTTCATATACGAGCCACAGCCTCACTCACAGGTGTGTGTTCTCAGGTGCACAGCTGCTGCTGGGTGTCATCAGCAACCTAGCTTCTCTGGTGGTAGGAGTCTTTCTATGCAGCTTGTTATTTTGCTCTCTGCTACCGTAGCATGCACGTGCCATACTACGTAAGTAGGTTGGGCCGGGGCCGTCTCTCCTGGCCGGTCGGAACTGACTTTGCTAGCGAACGGGAGGCTTCGCCTCAGAATCTGCTACCTCAGGTTTGCTCATTGGGGCTAAATACTTCTACTTCTTTTCAACTTTGTTTGTTGGTAATAGGAGTTAGTTCCTATAAATCTTACAAGTTTCACTTTGCTTTGTTCGTTTCATATGAAAAGTTACTTTAGCTCCACTCGCATTTAGAGCTGCTATTCTTCCTATTTCATTCTCGGCCACACCCAGAGGTGCATTCACACTACGCTGTCAAATCATTTTTTGCACTCCACCCACAACCATTCATACGTTTATCGGTACATCATGTTTGCTCTACTCGCACTCAGAGCTGTATTCACACGTCCTATGCTACTATAGGTTCTTTCCAGGCCCATTTCAAGAACTGCGTTCACGTCGCTGTTACATCTATGTTATGCTCCGTTCACAACCAGAGCTGCTGTTATACCAAATTTCATCCTCTGCTTATACCCAAAGTTGTGTTCACACTTCTACTGCTACACCAGGTCGTATACCCCACTCACCAGAGCCTCTTTCCATGTCTGCTGTCACATCAAGTAATATTCCGTTCACATCCAAAGCTGCGTCCGCATGTCTGCTTTCACATCTTGTCCTATACTCCTTTCACTACTAGAGCTGCGTTCACGTGTCTGCTTTCGCATCACGTCAATACTCTGCTCACTTTCAGGTTGCATTTATACGTCTGCTTTATACAATGCTTTTCATGCGCTACCCATACCATGTTTTTTAGGTACCACTCACATCGAAAGCTGCATTCACCTATTTGTTGTTACATCATGTGTTGTACTCTGCTCCCACTTAAAGCTGCATTCTCATGTTCATTTCTATGTCATGGTTTACTCAATAATCTCACCGGGGCAGTCTGCACCCACCGCTCTGGTACCTCTCTCCCGACAAACATAACTGCGTTCTTTTCAGGCTTATGTTCCTTTCCTCGGTGGTCTGTTACTTTCTGTTAATCCTGGTTCACAATCACTCAGACTGGTCTCCTTTTACTTCTGGTTCGTATTCACTCAGATTGGTCTCCTGCCCCAGTTCACCAAACAGCTCCTCAGCAGAGGTCAGTGGGCCGATAGGAGCAAGTTTCCTGCTATGTTTTCACAAGCTGTTCATTTGTTTGTCACAATAAGAGACTTCTCTTAGCGAACTTGCAATGTCTCAGGCTCTTGTTTTTCTCCCATCTCTGTTTTCAATTTCATGTTGACATTTATGGTTTGCGGTGGTTAGTGTTATATGTATGCACGTGCTTCGGATTACTAATGTCTATATTTTCAACGCCTGTCGGCATACACGTTCCTTAGGCCACCTTCTAGCCAATCCAATCATTCAAGTCGTTGCATATCCCATCAGGTCCGGCTTACGTTTTAATTATCGTCACCGCAACGTCATCCCTCTGGCTTTGGGGGCCCTTTGACTGATCCGGCTCCGGGGGCCCCATGACCGTTTTTTCATGTTTTGTTTGTTAGAGGTACGACATGGTTGTAGGTTGGTTAGTGTCCCAGTTTTGCTGTTGGAGTGGGTCATGGTTATGCGAGTCCCCAAGGCATTCTGGTGCTGCATAAGTGGCTTATTAAAAAAAAAAAAATAATAATTATAAAAATCATAAGAGGCTTGCACGAGTGGCTGTTCGCTTATAGGACCTCACGACTGGCATCATCATTCATAGTTTGCACGGTCATCCGATACTTGTTCCGCCATAAGAGACTCGCACGCATGGTTCCCGCCATAAGAGGCTTGCTGGAGTGGCTCTTAGCTTAGAGGATTTCACAATTTTCATCGACATTGGTAGGTCATACGGCCATCTGATACTATTTTCCATGGCACACCTTTCATAAGTTTTCTTTTGTTCATTTATATTTTACAGATTAGTACTTGCGATTCATTTCAGCCTCATTTAATTAAGAAGCTTTACCCCATGTCTTTGTCTTTCTAGGTTATCGAGTCCCAGGTTGATTACTAAACCCGTTGGGTTAAGCCCCAATCTATTCCCCAGCCGTCCTTAATTCTTAAGGTTTGCATCCCGGCGGCTGCCCGGCCCCATGGGCCCCTGATGGTTGCTTTGGCACCATGGCTTCAGAGGTCCGACCAATGGTTGTCTGTCCACTTGTGCAGCTATGCTTTTGGTTTTGAATGACCCACATCTTTAGCTGCTTGCCAGCTTGCGTTATTTAGGTTTCATTTTAGTTAATGTCCGTTATTATCTCCATTTTCTGTCACGTTTCCCTTTGTCTTTTCAGGTCATGCAGTTGAACTCATGTTGGGGGTCACCTTCCACGTCGGCCATGTCTCGTTCCTAACGATATTTCGCCTTGCATGTTATTCAGGCCACGTAGTTTATCTTGGGTATCGCCTGCCACATCGGTCAGGCTCATGGTTTAATTTCACCTGCACCTTATTCAGGTCACTTTTTATAGTTATAATTCTTAAAAAAAAAAAAAAAAACTTGCTTCGGGGGCCAGGAGACTGTTTTTAGTCCTGCTGGGCTGATTGCCTGGTTGGTTGTCCATCTGTGCTGATTTGGCCCGTATGTATCGCGTACATACCTGCTTCCCTAATTTCCTAATAATCCCTGTTGATCGCTCACTTTGTTTTGACCGCAAACTGCTCCGGTTCACCCTACAGCATCTTTGTCATGTCTTACGCAGATATTTCGTCATGCTTTAATTGTTCATGCTTTCGTTCAGGTCCTGCCGGAGGAAGAACAAGTAGGGCAATTCCCTCTAGCATTTCAGTCTCTGATCGTAGTCGATCATATCTGGTCAACCAGGTCCCCGGCCAGCATTTCTTCACAGTAGAAGATTCAGCTAGTAGGTCGGTCTTCATGTCTCAAGCGTTAAAACAATTCTCAGGGGCACACAGTAGAACAACGCGGGGACCACGGCTAGCAGATAGCTGTTGTCTGGGGAACTATTCAAGGATTCTCTTCCTATCTACATGGTTCTTTTTGGCCCTCATTCCTGCATACCACATCAAAAAAAACGCTTTGCAGTAAATATATGTAAGGGAAGAAACAATTAATATACACTGGAGCACCTTCCCAATTAAAATATACCTTTTATTATTATTATACTAAAAAATGGCCTACAGCCGGCCTACATGTAGCAGAAGAGTCAGGAAAAACATATACTATACATATTAGGTTATAATGTATAGAATCAAAGAGGAATAGTGGTGATACATGTGAGTACACCCACATAAAGTTGCTCCGTATGTGATTCACAGATAGCTATGGAGTAAATCAAATGCCAAGAACCAATGTTAGAGACTCATTGATTGCCCAGTACATATAAGACCATTATAGAGTGACATTTATACAACATGGTCAGTTAAAATATGGGGTGTTTTGTGATTACTCACGGTTAGCTGAAACACCAGAGATGAGATATTTCTCAAACAGGTGGAAATCCAACACTGGTGAAATAAAATTCAATCAGGTGGTCATTAGGCACTGATGGAATCCGGGGTGGTCCAAAGGCAGTCGTAAAAATAGACTTATGAGAATTAGTATCAAATAGATTGAGACACTCCCTTGGAAGGTCAGTAAGGGGAGTCCTACCTATACATTAACCTCCGTTACCCTAACTGGACTCAGCCCAGGGATACCCCTTAATGGTAGAGGCTCCCTGTCCTCGTGCCTAGCCTGACTCACCCTGTATTACCCTATCCTCAATGATCTAAGGCAGATAACAAAACTAAAACATATAGGAAAACACGAAACAAACAAATCCCAACGTTACGTTTCCCCAGCCAGTATGGATTCTGACTGGTTCGTCAGGGGAAGAGGAGAGAGATACTCCTACAGCAATTAGTATCAAATAGATTGAGACACTGTGTGATGAATACCACCCCTCGTGTCCGCTGACGTCAACCACGTCGAGCTCACGAGACCTGGTATGATCACAGGGTTTACCAAAAACGTGAAGTTACGCCCTCCAGAGGAGCACGTAAGGTCAGGCTGGTATAGTTTACACATACACCTCCTGTCCACGCGGGCACAGAGAGGCAACAAGCTGGAAGGGCCTTTTCACTGCCGCAGTGAAAACAGCCCACACTCAGCCCGGGTAACTGCCACCAGTTTCTCGTTTGATATAAGCCCGGTCCGCTAACGGGATTATATAGGGTCAGAAACCAACCCGCGGTAGCTTATAACTAGGCCAAAACACGGACGTGGGGATTCGTGATCGAGATACAAGATAGCACAAGATTAAATTATATATTTAATCGCTATAAGAGCACACTAGATATAACACTATACACAGACAATATATATATACAGTGGTCTGAGGTTACAGATTACAGGGTATATGGTTACAATAGGATTAAGCAGTGTGAAAGTAAGTTACCAAGTATGATGAAAGGTCCTTGGCGATGTCCTGAACTGGAGGCCACCCGAGGGGCTGTGATCTCCTGCTATTTCCTGGGTCCCTCTAAACACATGTGTAGCATGTGACCCCTCTTCAGAAAAAGACGCCCCCTACTTGCTGGCACCAGGCTTTTAACCTGGAGCTGGCCCACCCCCTCCCTGCCTCAGGGAGGGGTCAACTCCCCCTCTTCTGGGCTGACGGTGAATGACCCACAAAACCCTTTAGGGGTCATAGCTCCAGACCAGAGGGTCACAGGGAGATGGTTCTGGGACTAATGGACCTGCCTGGGTTCCGGCTACAATTAGAGCCCAAACCTGGTACCGGTAGGTGGCTTCTATGGGGAGATATGGGTATCTCCCTACCCCGACTGGGTACGAGTAAACAAAGACCATGGGACCGTACCTCGTGGCCACCGGGACACAAATATGTATCCGGTTTGCGTCTGCGGTGGCCAGGTGATTCATAATTCCTTATGAGAGGTAGGTGCCAATATGTCTAGGAAATCTCATTGAACCAGGCAAAAGCAGATACCCCCTGCTGGGGGGGAGTTTCCTGCAAGATTCAGCTGGCTCCAAACTGGTGCATGGAGGTGTGAACTTTTCCTTGAAGCAGGGCCCTCCTGTGGAGTTCCTTACCTCTGCAATCTGTCAGCACATGGGGGGTGTAACTTATTTTGCATGTACCCTGAGTCATGCCAAGAGATGCATAAATTACAATCAGGGCTGGGGGGCTTTGAAGCAGGGAAATCCTGTCAGCAAATGGGGGGTGTGAGGACATGGCTGACAGTAAATATTAATCCATATTCCTCACACCTCCCCCTTTTAGAGGGCGCCAGGGGGCAGCACATTCCTGTGTTCCCCCGTGCGCCCATCCGCGCCCTCCCTGGTGGTTAATGGCAAAGTGGTACGGCCGGAGAGCCAGGCTCCTGCGTACCAACCTCCCATTCGTTCCTGACCCAGGTGGTCACCTGGATTGAGCCTGACCCTGAGGCCACAATGGCTGGCATCAGACGGTACCATAAACGGCCGCGTGCAGTCGGCTGCCTGTAGTACCGGGAAGCTAGAAAGGGCATGCTCCAGCGCCTGGAAGGCCGTCTCACAGTCGTTGGTCAAATCGACTGCGGAGGGCAGCTTCTTCCTGGTGCGGTCCGTCAGGGGCCTCGCCAGGCTACTATAGTGGGGTGCGAACTCCCTATAGTACCCGGCGGAGCCCAGGAAGGATATCGCCTGGTGCTTGTCCCGGAGTGTGATCCAGGATGAGCTGGCATCCCCTCTCCCAGGTTCCGGTTCCGAGGCTTCCCTGCCTACCCGGGGCCCCTCACTTATGCCCAGCTGGCACTTTCCTGGCGTAAGGGTCAAGCCTGCCTGGCCGATCTGCCCGAGCATCTGCGCCAGATGCTCTCGGGGATCCTCCCATGTAGGACCGAAGACGGCAATGACCTCCAGGTACACAGCCGCGTACCCTTCAAGTCCCTTAAGCAGCTTGACCATCCGCTGAGAAGTGGCAGGGGCATACTCCATGCCCAAGGGCATCTTGGTGGACGCAGTCCTTCCATGCTTGTTTGCTAACATTTCCCGGAAGGGGTGGCCTTCTGGGAGGGCACCTGCCTCCCGTGCCTTCTGCCTTCCCCGGGCGTGGTCCAGGGTGACCAGGTGCATCCTGGCATTGAGCTGCTGGTGTGCGAGGTACGGTCCCTCCCAGGCCGCCTGAAGCTTAGTCTGAGGTACCGAAACCAGTATCCATGCTTGCGGACCCACGTGATGGGTCCTCTCACAAGCTAACTGGTCGTACCCCTGCTTCTGGACGGTCTGGGCCTGCCCCATACTGTCGTGCACCAACCGCGACAAGGCCGGCGCTTTTTCCTGGAAGCGCATGACACACTCGATGACCGACGCCCCAGGGGTGGCTAGGTCTCCACTCCAAGCCTCTGCCTTAGCGGCCCCTGGGTATCTGGTTACCGGAGTCTCATGCACAGTCCACAGAAATTCTGCCCTGTACGGATAGGATACCACAAATGGTCGGTCCCTAGGCCACGCCCCTGGTGAGCCCTGTGGGACCGTTTCCTGGCACAACCGACCTTGGTCCCAGACCGCCCTCTGGAGGTCTGAATCCAAGGGAGGCCGTGCCATATGCTCTGTGAGAGCTTTCAAGCTGGCGCTAGCCCCTAACGCCCCCTGAAACCCCTGGTGGGACGTGGTCAGAATGGATGAGACTGCCACGTCCCCTGCCAGTTCTACTAACTGCTGGTCCCTAGGCCACTCCTCCGGTGAGCCCTGCTGGACCGTGACCCGGCACAGCCTTCCTTGGTCCCAGACCACCTGCTTGAGGTCTGAGTCCGAGGGAGGCAGCGCCGCTTGCTCCCTGAGAGCGTTCAGGCTGGCGTCAGCCACTAACGCCACCTGAAACCCCTGACTGGACGTGGTCAGAATAGATGAGACTGCCACGTCCTCTGTCAGGTCCCTGGGACCTGTCTCTGGGCCTCCATCTGACTTGGCAGACACTTGGTCGGAAGGGGGAAAGCCATCAGACCCCTGAGGGGCCCCTAGGGCCCCAGCACTCCCACTGCGCGTGACAGCCGCTGCCACCGCTGGTAGTGCCTGCTTCCCCTCAACTCCTGACCAAGTCGCCAGTCCAGGCGGACTAACCTGGCCCCCTGACATCCCAGTGGTGGAGGAACACTGCACTGAGGCTTCACCTGGCAGTCCCACTTCTCCTGGGACAGCCCTGACCTCATTTGCATCCTCCCCCCCTGCAGCTGTCTGCCCCCTGCTTGTCCCCCCAGTCGCCACACTGGAGGACAACAGGTCCCAGCATGCTTGCTGGCTACATCCTGGGGCTTCAGCCCAGCTGACAGGAATGACCCCCTCCCCACTGAGGGGAGAGGCACACATTACATCCCCCACATCCCCATCAACATGCATAATAGGTACATTCACAGTATTATCCGGGGGGGACATTGCATCACATTCTGGGGAATCGGACCCTGGGGCGTCAGCGGCCACATACTTAGACACAAGCCGCCCCAGGTCCGTCCCCAGCAAAACACTGGCAGGGATATTTGCGGATACCCCCACCTCCCTTACTCCTCGACCGGCACCCCAGTCCAGATAGACCTTGGCGACGGGCAGCGCCGGTTCCACTCCTCCAATCCCGGAGACAGTGAGGGATCTCCCGGGCAGTAAATCATAGGGTGTCACCAGTTCAGGCCGTACCAGTGTCATTTCAGCGCCGGTGTCTCTAAGTCCCATGGCCACGGCCTGGCCCACGGTGACCGGTTGAACATTGTCAAGGGACCTCCCACCACCCCCACCCACACACAACACCGTGGACGGTTTCCGGGTTGATGACTGGGACGGATCCCTCGGGCGCTGGGGACACATGGCTTTGAAGTGTCCTGGCTGCTTACACAGGTGACAAAGTCGGGGTTCCCCCACCGACGTGGAAAGTGCAGCAGGGGCCGGTGCCCACTTGGGCCTAGGGGCAGGGGTAGCAGGTGCAGCGTGCGTCTTACCCCCTCTCCAGCCGACAGGTTTCCGGGCCTCTGAAGTCCTGTTGTTGGTGTATTCATCGGCCAGGGCTGCGGTTGCGGAGGCCCCCTTTGGCTTCCGGTCACGGAGGTACTGCTGGAGATCCTCTGGGCAGTTCCACAAGAACTGTTCTGTGGCGATGAGCTCCTTCAGCTGCTGGACGGTGGAGAGCTCCAATCCTGTGGTCCATTGGTCGACCGCTCTCAGCAAGGCCCGCATGTGATCGGCCCAGCTCTGGGTAGAACCCCGGTGCAAATTCCTGAGCCTTTTCCGGTACGACTCAGGGGTTAAGTTATACTGCCTGACCAGAGCCTGTTTGATGTCCTCATAGCTCAGGATGGTCTCGCTGGGCAGGTACCCGAAGATTTCAAGGGCTTTTCCCCTGAGCCGTGGCGTGAGGAATCTGACCCACTGGTCCTCTGGCAGCTGGTATTGATGGCAGGCTGTCTCAAATGCCAACAAAAAGGTGTCCAGGTCCCCATCTTTGTCCAGTAGGGGAAAGTCCTCCGCCCGCAGTTTGGGAATCCGGACCTCTGGAGACTCACATTGGGCTGGGGATGGCTGCTGGAATTGGAGCTTTAGCTGGAGCATCTGTAGCTGGTGCTCACGCTCGGCCCGCTCGCGACGCTCTGCAGCCTCTGCTCGCTCGCGACGCTCTGCAGCCTCTGCTTGCTCGCGACGCTCTGCAGCCGCCAGTAGGAGCTCAGAGGCTGCCTGGTCTCCAGCCTGGAGACGGTCCATGGCAGCTTGTAGGAGAGCAGCTGAGCCAGCTTGGCTGGGGGGAGGGGCAGGTGGAGCGAGGCCCGCCGCGGACCTCACCTCTGGCGACTGGCTCCTTGGGGAGCTTTGGTTGTGCTCCCCCTCGCCTTCCACCTCCTCTCCGCCCCCATTTAAAGCATCGGCCATCTCCTTCGATTTGCTCCTTGTGATACTGGCCGTCATTGCAACGGGTGGTCACTGACACCACTGCAACCTGATGCACACACACCTTATTGTATCTGCCCTCAGACAGTCTAGTGTCGAACTGATCTTAAGACTCCAGCAGCAAGAGCTACTGCTGGTCGTCTTTAGTGTCTGGGAGTATGGGTCTCACACTCACACACACTAGTATCTCGATCCCACTTTGCTGCCACCAATATGTGATGAATACCACCCCTCGTGTCCGCTGACGTCAACCACGTCGAGCTCACGAGACCTGGTATGATCACAGGGTTTACCAAAAACGTGAAGTTACGCCCTCCAGAGGAGCACGTAAGGTCAGGCTGGTATAGTTTACACATACACCTCCTGTCCACGCGGGCACAGAGAGGCAACAAGCTGGAAGGGCCTTTTCACTGCCGCAGTGAAAACAGCCCACACTCAGCCCGGGTAACTGCCACCAGTTTCTCGTTTGATATAAGCCCGGTCCGCTAACGGGATTATATAGGGTCAGAAACCAACCCGCGGTAGCTTATAACTAGGCCAAAACACGGACGTGGGGATTCGTGATCGAGATACAAGATAGCACAAGATTAAATTATATATTTAATCGCTATAAGAGCACACTAGATATAACACTATACACAGACAATATATATATACAGTGGTCTGAGGTTACAGATTACAGGGTATATGGTTACAATAGGATTAAGCAGTGTGAAAGTAAGTTACCAAGTATGATGAAAGGTCCTTGGCGATGTCCTGAACTGGAGGCCACCCGAGGGGCTGTGATCTCCTGCTATTTCCTGGGTCCCTCTAAACACATGTGTAGCATGTGACCCCTCTTCAGAAAAAGACGCCCCCTACTTGCTGGCACCAGGCTTTTAACCTGGAGCTGGCCCACCCCCTCCCTGCCTCAGGGAGGGGTCAACTCCCCCTCTTCTGGGCTGACGGTGAATGACCCACAAAACCCTTTAGGGGTCATAGCTCCAGACCAGAGGGTCACAGGGAGATGGTTCTGGGACTAATGGACCTGCCTGGGTTCCGGCTACAATTAGAGCCCAAACCTGGTACCGGTAGGTGGCTTCTATGGGGAGATATGGGTATCTCCCTACCCCGACTGGGTACGAGTAAACAAAGACCATGGGACCGTACCTCGTGGCCACCGGGACACAAATATGTATCCGGTTTGCGTCTGCGGTGGCCAGGTGATTCATAATTCCTTATGAGAGGTAGGTGCCAATATGTCTAGGAAATCTCATTGAACCAGGCAAAAGCAGATACCCCCTGCTGGGGGGGAGTTTCCTGCAAGATTCAGCTGGCTCCAAACTGGTGCATGGAGGTGTGAACTTTTCCTTGAAGCAGGGCCCTCCTGTGGAGTTCCTTACCTCTGCAATCTGTCAGCACATGGGGGGTGTAACTTATTTTGCATGTACCCTGAGTCATGCCAAGAGATGCATAAATTACAATCAGGGCTGGGGGGCTTTGAAGCAGGGAAATCCTGTCAGCAAATGGGGGGTGTGAGGACATGGCTGACAGTAAATATTAATCCATATTCCTCACACACTGGTCATCTCATACTCCTGGAGGGTCTTGATTGAGGGACACGATATCGGAGATCTCTATTATGAGACATTGCTGTAGGAGTATCTCTCTCCTCTTCCCCTGACGAACCAGTCAGAATCCATACTGGCTGGGGAAACGTAACGTTGGGATTTGTTTTTCGTGTTTTCCCCTCACCCATGATGGCAGCCTGTGCGACTCAGGACCTCCCATCAGGAGAAGAAACCTGAGAAGATAAAAAGGACACACCTCCACCCAACACCAGTTCAAGTTTCCTGTCCTCCGGATGGGAGATCCTGAGAAGCAGCACAGTCACTGCTGAAGACGTACCTCCAAGACACCGGAGCTGGGGAACGTCTGTGGCTGTATGCCGTAGGAAGTCCTATCCCTGGGGAGCGGTAGTTCTGTGGCCGTGCAGGAAGCCGCTCCCCATAAGTCTGCCTGCACCTGCCCTCTCTCCGGCCCTGCGGGGAGCCGCTGTGGCCGTGTTCAGGCGGCTCCCCATGCTCTTCCTCGCTCTCCCTGGTTCCAAGATGGCGCCCGCGCGTCCGTGCGCTTATGCGCATGCGCGGGGCCGTCTCCTGAAGATGACGTCGGGGGGGGGCGGAGCTTCGCCTTAAGATTGTGGATTGAACAGCTAGAGGCACATCTTAAAGAGAAGAAGCCTAGGGAGGAAATCTTAGCTTCTCTTCCCACCTTTGCTAAAGCGGCGGATTGCTTCTACGGATGTTATGCGCTTTGCCGCCAAATCCTCAGCTATGACGAATGCGGCAAGAAGAGCCATTTGACTTAGATCATGGAAGGGTGACCAGGGGTCTAAGGCCAGACTCTGTGCCCTTCCGTGTGAGGGCGATAGATTGTTTGGGTCCTCCCTGGATGACATCTTGGAGAAGGCATCCGACAAGAAAAAAGGTCCCTCAGAAGACTCCCTTTTTTCGTAAACCCCAGCAGGGCTTTAGAAAACAAAGGGGTAAGCCATACGATAGAAAGGAAAGGGATAGATTTCCAAGAAAAACTAGCGGCTTCCTTTTTAAATCCCAGGATAGCAAACCAAAGGACAAGCAATGACGCCAGACTCCAGGTTGGGGGAAGACTCTCTGCCTTTCTCCCAGCTTGGGCAAACGTCACCCAGAACAAGTGGGTTTTGGGGGGGATAGCGGAGGGATTCAGGTTGGAGTTCCGCTCTTATCCCCAAGTCTTTTTAACCCAGACTCCAACTCCAAAGGATCCTCTAAAGTCCACAGTTCTGGAGAGAGAGGTTCAGTTATTGTTGGACAAAGGAGTTGTTTGCCAAGTCCCAAAGAAGGAGGAGGGCAGGGGGTTTTACTCCCCACTCTTTTTAATAAAGAAACCCAACGGTTCTTTTCATATGATTCTGAACCTAAAACGGCTAAACAAATTCCTGAGATACAAGAAGTTCCGGATGGAAACTATAAAGTCGACTTTAGACCTGTTATACCAAGGTTGCTGGATGGCAAGTATAGACTTAGAGGATGCCTATTATCACATCCCAATTCACTCTTCCTCCCAAAAGTATTTAAGGACGGCTGTTCAAGTAAGGGGCCAACTTCTACACCTGCAATACAGGGCACTTCCGTTGGGGGTCTCTCAAGCCCCGAGAATTTTCACCAAGGTCGTGGCGGAGATGTTGGCATTCCTTCGATCGTCTGGGATAGTAGTAGTACCCTATCTGGACGATTTTTTGTTCGTAGCCCAAACAAGGGAGCAGTTACAAACAGAGCTGGTCCTGGTGTGCTCTCTGTTGAAGGATCTGGGGTGGAAGATGAATCAAGAAAAGTCTTGTCTAACCCCTTCTCAAATTTGCACCTTTTTAGGAATGCAGCTAGATTCCACGGCTCAGAAGACATTCCTCCCTCAGAAGAAAGTATCCTCAACAATAGAGCATGTGTGGTTCCTTTTCCGGTCCTTCCGATGTTCCATCAGAGAGGCGATGGCAGTACTGGGGCACCTGACGGCTACAATTCCAGCCGTACCATCCGCACAGATCCACACAAGACCGTTACAGTCGGACATCTTAAAGAATTGGAATGGTATTCCACAAACACTAGAGGAAAAATTTCATCTCTCCTCCAGAGCAAGGTACTCCCTTCTGTGGTGGACGTCCGAGAAGAACCTCTCGGTAGGAATGCCTTGGTCCTTCATGGAACCCATGCTGATAATGACAGACGCCAGTCCGTGGGGTTGGGGAGCTCATTCAGAGGGAAAATACTGGCAGGGAAGATGGGATTTAAGAACCCGGGACTGCACGTCAAATTACAAGGAGCTCAAGGCAATAGAAAGAGTACTAAGGGTGGCAGTTCCAGATGTCTCCAACAGAAAGTTGGTCTTTTACTCGGACAATTCAACGACGGTGGCCTATATAAATCATCAGGGCGGAACAAAAATACCATCCCTAATCTTCCTCTGCCAGGAAACTTTCAAAATAGCGGAAGACAGGAACCTGGTCTTATCCGCAATACATTTGAAAGGGAAAGAGAATACGGTGGCCGACTTTCTAAGCCGAGTAGAACTCGGTCAGGCAGAGTGGAGTCTGAACGAGGAGACCTTTTCCCAGATTGTAACAAAGTTTGGGACCCCATCTGTAGACCTCTTCGCCACCCGGAAAAACAGGAAGACAAAGATTCTTCTCCCTAAATTACACAGAGAATCCTACAGCGGTAGACAGTCTGGCTCAGGATTGGAGCCAGGAACTCGGCTATGCCTTCCCACCTATTTCCCTAATCCCGCAGGTTCTGAAGAAGGTGTGGAGGGAGGGAGCCACCATAATCATGGTAGCCTCAAAGTGGCCCAAGAGAGTCTGGTACTCCACCCTCTTAAGTCTAGCCGGAAGCCCTCCCTGGGTGATCCCTCCAAGGGAGGATCTACTCTCCCAGGGGCCCGTATGGCATCCCAATCAGGGGATTCTTCAATTGGCAGTATGGAGATTGACAGGGACATCTGGTTGAAGAGAGGGCTTTCTAGCAAAGTTGTTTCCACCCTTCTCGGTAGTAAAAAAAAAAACTTCAACAGCTAGGAAGTATAATAGGGTTTGGAATGTCTTTTCTTCCTTTCTAGGTTCTAGCCCTGATCCATTTAGTCCTCCAGAAATCCCTAAGATTTTAGACTTTTTACAAGCGGGGTTAGACAAAGGGCTCAAGGCCTCCACCTTAAAAGTCCAGGTGTCTGCCATGAGCTACTTTTTTGACTTCCAATTAGCAATCCACCCGTGGGTCAAGCGTTTCCTTTCTGCCGCTGCCAGAATCTGTCCTTCTGTTAGACCTCTTTCCCCTCCTTGGGACCTGAACAGCGTCTTGACGGCCCTAACCGATAGACCCTTTGAGCCCTTATTAGAGGTCCCAATTGACATCTTATCCATTAAAATGGCTTTCCTCCTGGATCTCTGCTAGGAGGATCTCGGAGATCCAGGCCTTCTCGGCATATCAGCCCTATACTATCATCCAGGATAACCAAATAGTTATCAGGCCCCTGCCTTCTTTCCTTCCCAAGGTTGTCTCCGATTTTCATAGGAGCCAAGACATTGTGTTGCCTTCCTTTTTTTTTCCTAACCCCTCCAATAGCTTGGAAGAAAAGTTTCATTGCCTGGACGTTAAGAGATGCTTGTTAGTCTACTTAGATGTTACGGCTCCTTGGAGAAAGGACGAGAACCTCCTGGTCCAGTTTTTAGGAGGAAATAAGTGGAAAAAAGTATCCCGCTGGGTTATTGCTAGATGGGTGAAGAAGGCCATAGCTAGAGCTTATATTTCCCTGAGTCTCCCCCCTCCTTCAGGTTTTGGGGCCCATTCTACTAGGGCAGTGTCTACTTCGTGGGCTGAGAGAGCTGATGTATCTTTAGCCCAGATTTGCAGGGCGGCTACCTGGAGCTCTCCGCATACCTTTCTTAAACATTACAGATTGCAGATAGAACATTTAAGATAAATATATATTTTCATTAAGCCTCATTCACACGTTCATGCTCAAATCTGTGAAAAGGTGGTCAGTGATGCCTCCGTGAAGGATCCGAGTCAGCTTTTTTCTGTCCGTTTGTCATCCATTTCTCACGGACACTGCAGCTGAAAAATAATTTCAAACTCTCTATTACTAATGATCCGTGAAACGCAGAGGGCATGAGATTATTTTGGGCGTGATGGATCCAGGGAACACGGACAAAATAGAGAATGCTTCCTTCGCTAAAAACACAGACCCACGGAATGTGGTAAAACGCGAATGTGTGAATACACATTAAAATGAATGGGTACGTGTGCTGTCCGTAGAGAACACGTATGTGAAGCACCTGTGAATGAGGCTGAAGCTGGATCAGGGGATGAAGATGAATCCAGCTTGTTGAACTGGCACCAGATCCTAATAGGATTATTATTCTATAGCACTTTTACATTTCAGAGCATTGTCCTGGGATTGATGTCACTCACATTATTCCGTGTCTCTATTGGGGATAACAATCTAAATTCGCCAATATTTTTTGAGTGTGGGAGGAAACCTATGCAAACACAGGGTAAACGTACAAACTCTATATAGATGTTGTCTTTTATCGGGTTCAAACCCTGGACCCTGACACTACAAGCCAAGATTGCTAACCAGTGAACAACCATGCTGCCTACCATCAAATACATAACATTGTTATTGATTTTGTTAACTTAGCAGAACACCAAATTTTCTAACCCAGTTTCGTCATTCAATCTTGATCTGGCCTGAATCTGTTTTTTTTTTTTTTTTGCATAGTTCATTTTAAACCTTCTTAGTTCTCGCTAGCCTGATGCTAGATGATGTTTGTGTGCAATGATACTCCTGCTTCTGGTTTTGATGTTCTTCCTGGATGAAACTGGATTTTCCTGCTATAGTAGGGTCATAATTTTCTGGTACATGCTTTTAGAGATGGTCCACATGTTCTCCTTTTAGGTGTTCTTCTGCAAGCTGACATTCTGGGGGTACACTGTTCTTTCTGGGTTACTATGTACTCAGCAGCATACACAGTATAGTTTAGGCTACTTTCACACTAGCGTTCGTCGGTCCGCTCGTGAGCTCCGTTTGAAGGGGCTCACGAGCGGACCCGAACGCCTCCGTCCAGCCCTGATGCAGTCTGAATGGAGCGGATCCGCTCAGACTGCATCAGTCTGGCGGCGTTCAGCCTCCGCTCCGCTCGCCTCCGCACGGCCAGGCGGACAGCTGAACACTGCTTGCAGCGTTCAGCTGTCCGCCTGGCCCTGCGGAGGCGAGCGGATCCATTCAGACTTACAATGTAAGTCAATGGGAACGGATCCGCTTGAAGATGACACCATATGGCTCAATCTTCAAGCGGATTCGTCCCCCATTGACTTTACATTGAAAGTCTGAACGGATCCGCTCAGGCATCTTGCGCACTTAGAAATTTTTCTAAGTTATTAATGCAGACGGATCCGTACTGAACGGAGCCTCCGTCTGCATTAATATGATCGGATCCGTTCAGAACGGATCCGATCAAGCGCAAGTGTGAAAGTAGCCTAAGTTTATTTTTCATGCGGAGGCAAGGTCTCCTGGTTCTTTTTGAGTTTGTGATTAGTGTTGAGCGAAACAAAGTATCCGAAGTGGACTTCGATCCGAATATCATGAAAAATGTGATTTGCCGCAAAGCCTCTGTGCATTTCCTTTACTAGATGTACAGGACCTGTGATGCTGAAGATGTCATCACAAGTCCTTGCAGATGCTCCTATCTAACCAGGGATTTACACCATTCTTTGTGAAGTTCCTTTACTAGAAGTACAGGACCTGTGATGACATCATCCCAGGTCCTTTAGCTTTCTTCACTGATTATAGGGACAATATAATGGAGCTGGACAATAATGAGTTTAATTAGGGGGTGGGGTCTTTGGTTCACTACAGTTTCCTTTTCCTCATGGACCCTATAGTAGCTGCATGGTCTGCCTCGATTGGAGGTACGACACTGCCTATGTCCAAAGTTTTTGTCTGGGCACTATATAAGGTTGCTTTCACACAGTCAGCATTTGGTCAGTGATTTGTATGAGTTATTGTGAGCCAAAACCAGATGTGGGTCAAAAAACACAGAACAGGTACAAATCTTTATATTATACCTTATCTTTGTGTAGGCTTCACTACTGGTTTTAGCTCACAATCCTCAATAGAAATCACTGACCAGGAACTGACTGTGTGAAAGCGGCCTAACACAGTGTAAAAAAACCTTAGGCTACTTTCACATCACCCTTTCTCTTTTCCGTTCTCCGAAGGGGCAGGGAAGGGGGCGTGGTTACCGTGACTTGAAGCAAGGAGGCCGCTGCCTCCTTGACTTCAATCATGTGTGGAGAAGCGCACCGGGCAGGGGAAATAACAAAGTTTTCAGTACTTTTGCTGCATCTGCCTTCAGGAAGAAAGGCATTGTCAAAAACACACTGCTGGCTACACGCAGGTACTGCTGGCGGCTTGGGATGGTTTTGAGAGGTGACAGGTTCCCTTTAAGAGAGAGTTGTCATCGTTGAGATACGTCATAGGTGCCATTCATGGCCACTTATCAAGCCATCATACCTCATCATCTGGGGATACAAATTGCACTTTGTACCAATTACTGCTGGATTTACTTTAAGCTATAATTTGTAAAGTGAGCCTTTTTTTTCCCTTTTACTTCTGGCCTGTGTCTTTAAATCACCTTTTCACTGGGACCAATGTCCTGAGGGAGAACATCATGACACAATATTTCAACAGGGCCACTACCACTCCCATCCTCTGCACCATCTCCTCAGGGGCTCACTGCAATTGTACTTTTTGGTACAATCTCTACAGGAAATCGGTAATGATCAGGCTAGAAACTTGTACAATCAAGACAAATAGAGACTTAGGTTACTGAAGTTTTATTGATATCAACTCCTGGCACATGTTTGTGTGCACATGTAAACTGAGTCCAGTGTAAGGGTCCATTCACACGTCAGTATTTTTACCTTTCCAGATAAACGTTCCTGTTTTTTGCGGATCCGAAAATCTGGATGACATGAGGATGCTTTTAGCATGTCTTCCAGATTTTCGACGGATCCATTGACTAGAATGGGATGACGGAACGCAAAATCGGACAAATAGTAGGACAGGGTATATTTTTTTTTTTCCAGGATCCGAATAACGGAACCCACGGAACGGAACGGAATCACAGAATCGGAGAGCACCATGAGTGCTGTCCGATTATTTCCTATTTCCATTGAAAACAAATGGATCTGTATAACGTTCCGTTTTTAATCGGAACGGATGCGGAACACCAAAACGGACGTGTGAATGGACCCTTAAGATGAGTAATTAAAGGAGTGTTTCAGGTTAACCACTATCCACAGGATAGAAGATGACTATTAGACCAGTGGGTGTGTTACCACAGGAAATGGAACTAATGGAATTTAACTGAGTGACAGGTTGAGCATGCACGCTGCCTCAGGGTTGCCAACCGTTCAGAAATTTCTGGACGCTCTGTAAAAATAGGTGAATTTTTTTCCTGTGTCCGTGATTTTAATTTTTTTTTTTGTCTAGTGGTACTTGACTAGATTATTTTATTGGTAATTATCATTTTCCAACTCACAGTAAATGCTGGTAATGGGTTGTTATCAGTATACTGAGCTATAGACATGTATTACATACAATTAATTATGGTCTTCCAATTTGCCCGTAAAAAATGTTGGCTGTCCGTGATTTTGGGAAAAGTTGTCCAGAAAAAAGAAATTCTGGTTGGTAACCCTGCACTGCCTCTTCATTCATCTCAGTGGGATTTCAAGAGATAATGAAGATGAATGGAGCAGCGTTGTACATGCTCAGCCTGCCGCCGTTTTCATTTTGAGGGGATGTGAGGACCATATTATTGTGATTGTTGGAGGCTGGTAAGAACCTTGCCAATGTTATAGTTATCCCTAAGCCTGTGGATAGGGGATGACTTGAAATAACCAGAATACCCATTTAACATATGGCTGGTGTGGAAAAAAAAATTGAAAAATAATATGCACTAACTGCTAAAATGTAGGAACCATATTGCAAGGGTAAGTCCACGTGGCCATAAAGCAGAGAATCCACTCTAAAATCTGCATGTGTTACATGTGGCTTTTATAGTGGATTGTGCAGAGCTCATAGGTAGCAGATTAGAAGGCCAATGTTGGGCATCTGGCTGCCATACCAATCACATAGCGGGGAGAGCCAAGGGACTGACAGAGGAACCGCTTATTGACTAAAGGTTTAAATGATGAGTTTCCTCTGATCTCTGCCATTACAGCAGAGACACAGCTGAATAGTACATCCGCTGTCCCACATCTTACCACGCAGGCACCCTTGCTGTGCCTGTGTGATCAGCAGGATGAATATGCCGGTCCTAATGCAGCAACTGTCTGCTGCTTATAATGACTATACTTAACCTGTGCCCTCAAATAGTTAAAGCTCTTCTTGGATTAAACACTATTAGGTTGCTGACGCGTTCAGATTTTTATAATAGAGTTTCTGAAGCCAAAACCAGGAGTGGATTAAAAAAAGTGGAGAAGTTGTATGCCCTTAATACATTCTCATCTGTTATGATCCACACCCGATTTTGGCTTTAAAAACTGCATCAAAAATCCTGAATGTGTGAGGGCACCCTTAGATAGAAAGTAATAAACATGCCAGTTTTAATGTTAGTTTAGTGAGAAGTCCTTATGTAAGATTCTAATCTGGTTTGTTTACTTTGAAGGTTGGATGGAAAACGACTAGAGAATTTTGCAGCTGGATCTCGGCACGGACCAGCGTGGACGACACTGTTCTCTTCAAAGGTCAGCATAGTCTATATACTTACTGTGTCTATAGCTGGTCTGTCAACCATGACAAAATTCTCAAGGGCATAACAATAACTCTTTACTCTGTTGTGCACATTGGTAGTCTACACCAAGGTAATACCATGTCTGTGTTAGAAATCTTTACTTTTCCTAATCAATGGTTGCGCGCCCTCTTTTTACATTTCATAAAACTTTTCAAACGCTGATTAAGTTTCAATATACCACCCAAAAACAGAATTCTCAGCTGTTTTACATTATATATTAACCCCTTACTGACCAGCCTGTTTTGGGCCTTACTGACCAAGCGTTTTCTTACTTTTTCCATTGTCGCGTTCCAAGAGCTATAACTTTAAACTTTTTCTGTCTATATAGCTTTATAAGGGCTTGTTTTTTGTGAGACAAGCTGTAGTTTTTAATGGCGCTATTTTGGGGTACACATAACTTTCTGGTTAACTTTTATTAATTCTTTCTGGGAGGGAGATGGGGGGAAAAACAGCAATACTGCCACTGCGTTTTTACGTTTTTAATTTTACAGCGTTAAATTTTTTGTATAAATAACATTATATCTTTATTCTCTGGGTCAGTACGATTACAGTGATACCAAATATATATGTGTGTGTGTGTGTGTATATATATATATATATATATATATATATATATATATATATATATATATATATATATATATATAGTTTTTTGGGGGGTTTTACAACTTTTTTGCAATAAAACAAAAAAAAATTTTCGCTTCCCAAGACCTATACCATTTTTATATTTTTTTTTTTTTTTTTTTTTCCCTTTCTATGGAGTTGCGTGAGGGCTTTATTTTTGCGGGACGACTTGTATTTTTCATTGGTATCATTTTGGAGGATATGGCGCTTTTTTATCAATTGTTACGTATTTTCAGTGGCAACTAAGAATAAATTAGCAATTCTGTCTTTTTATTTATTTTTAATGGTAGGGGATAATTTATGTGATATTTATGTATGTGATATTATGTCCTTGTGGACACGGCAATACCGAATATATGGGGGAGTTTTTTTTTATAATTTTATTTTTTTATTTCTCAAAGCGTATTTTCAGTGGGAAAAAATGTTTTAATTTTTTTTTATGGGATTGCTTTTATCTAATAAATGTGGTGTGTGTGTGTGTGTGTGTGTGTGTGTGTGTTTATTTTTGTTTTTTTTTGTACCAGATTGTGTCAGTGAAAAACGGATCCGTCCCTATTGACTTACATTGTGTGCCAGAACGGATCCGTTTGACTCAGTTTCATCAGACGGACACCAAAAGCATTTTGGTGTCCGTCTCCAAAGCGGAATGGAGACAGAACTGATGCATTCTGAGCGGATCATTTTCCATTCAGAATGCATTAGAATGCAAACTGATCAGTTTTGGACCGCTTGTGAGAGCCCTGAACGGATCTCACAAACAGAAAACCAAAACGTGAGTTCGAAAGTAGACTAAGGCTACTTTCACACTGGCATTTCTGGGCCCAAAATGGATCAGTTCAGCCCCAATGCTTTCTGAATGGATAAGGATCCTTTCAGAATGCATCAGTTTGGCTCCGTTGCGCCTCTATTCCGCTCTGGAGGCGGACACCAAAACGCTGCTTGCTGATACGGAGCCAAACTGACACAATATGGTGCAATTAAGTTTTGACTTAGACTTTAATTTTTGAAAGAATAATGCAAACGGATTCGTTCTAAACGGATACACACGTTTGCATTATGGGTGCGGATCCGTCTGTGCAGATACAAGATGGATCTGCACCGAACGCAGGTGTGAAAGTAGCCTAAACCTGATGGAGTCTGGGCCTGACTTCTAAAGTCTCGCACTGCCAGCAAGCCTTCTTCCTATACTGTGCCTGCAGCAGATACTGAAGCTCACGGTGCAGTGAAAGACATTAGAAGTTACAAAGTAACAACAATACACTGCAATTCCAAAATGTTGTCTTTTTTTGTTCATCCCATCTCCCCAAAACAAAAATATACCCCAAAATGGTACAGATGAAATCATCAACTTATCCTACAAAAATGGAAAAAATTTAAGTTGTTTATTCACACTTGTTTGTAATGTATATACTTGTGTTCTGTACAAAAGTGAATTGACACGCAGAACAAAGTTAAAATGTTATGGCAGTAAATATCCCTTACGGTTTTTTGATTTTTGTTGTAGTTGAGAAGCAGCCCTGATGTGATGTGTAGCAACACCCTAAGGGTAAATGCACAGTATCGGGTTTGCGTGAGGATTTTCTGTGCCGATTTGCATGCGGAAAATCTGCACCGTAGGTCATGTACATTGTATTCTATGAGAATTTGAAATTCCTATGCAGATAATGAGGATTTTTTTCCATGCAGACATTGACCTGCGGTGCGGCTTTTAAAATCTGCAGCATGTGAATTTATTTTATTTTTCCTGACTGGAATTTCTCCACTCACTTCAACGGGGAGAGTAAAATCCACACATAAATCCACACCAATTGATGCGGATTGACTGCATGGATTTCCCTGCGGATTTCAGTGCGGATTGTCCACACATAAATCCAGAATGTGTGTGTAATGACCCGGAGGGCCATTACTACTTTTGACACCATGCTACCATTTCCATGTGCTAATACATAATATCTAATGTATTTCATGTCATCGCCTAATAACGTGTAGTAACCTGGTCCACCAGCAGATGGCAGCAACATTGGCAGTATTAGCTTCCCTGGGGAGGAACCGTTTAGTTCCTTCCAGCCATCTATAGCTAGAGGGAGGAGTTTAGTTAGTGAGTAAATCAGTCTATTTTAGCCCGTGTAAGGGGAAGCAGCAGGCTCTCGTCCCTTCTGGACGAGCCTGCAGAAGTTCTAGTGTACCCTCCTTAGGGAGAGGTTGTGTGCTGGCTAACAGGGTGCTGCCTGCTCTGCTAGGCCCAGATGCCTTGCCTCTGAAGTCTACATGGTTGCTTGTCCCCTCCTGGGCTTGCATTGCGTCCTTCCAAGCTGAGCCGAAGCTTGGGGTACTCGAAAGCCAGGAAAATAAGTTCCTAGGATTATAAGACAGACTACAAACTACAGCTAACTTAAGTTCCAGCAGAAGAGGAAGAGTTTCCTATTCATTCAGCTACCGCTTAGCAGAGCTGAGATAGCTGCAGAGAAGCATTTGCCTGCCAAAGTTAAGCCAATACCTGCTAATGACATAGATGCTGTTTGGATTACCAATTTATGCCAAGTAAAAGCAACTGTTCAGTTACTTCAAAGTCTGGACTCCATTTTTCTCGTCCATCATCCAAGTTCACCTAATCCTTTTGCACTGCTTTGGACCACATCACATCTGGGATCAACGGATGTCCAGGTTGGAACACTGTGACATGTGTACGTAACATCTGTAGAGACTGTAGGCCACCCTGAACCACTTGGGCAATCCTACCTCTGGGTACCAACATTACTATCTACAAAGGGAGCCTTGTGCTTCCGCTTCTTAACCGCAGCTGGCGTCACGTTTACTTGCTCTATAAGAGGGACATATTTTGTAGAAACCTCCCAAGGGGCAAGGGACACCCCAGGCGTGGCCCTTTAGTGGGACGTTGCATGTGCATTTACCCTTAAGCTGGGTTCACACATAGTATTTAAAGAGCTTTTGGAGTTCTTTTTTATTTTATTTATTTTTTACCGATGATCTATTCTCTGGATAAATCATATTTCTGAGAAGGCAGCAGTGCTCCAGGCCCATTGACCTCACAACTAGTATCGCTGGCCTGGGCGCGGCTAAGCTCAATTCCAGTGAACGTGACATAGCCGCGCTGAGGCCAGTGATACTAGTTATGGGCCTGCGGCAAACAATGAGAAGGCCGCAGCGCTCCTGGAGCATTTCCTTGCTTCGATGCTCCCCTTTGTCATGCTGCATTGCACTGTGCTAGCCTGTGTGTGTTTTGAGCTGGTGATGCACTGAGCTTCACATCACTATGCTAGTCGGAGACTTCCTTCCTCCAAAACAGCCTAGCGCAATGCTATAGACTACCCATTCGTGCTGGTGATGTCACCAGGTTCACTGCTAGTGCAGTGTCCCAGGGGGTCAGTAGTGTATGCTGGGCTTTGTAGTGCAGATTAACCCACTAACCTGGGATCCACTGTCGTCTTCAATCGGGGCAAATACTGGAACAGGCAGGTATTTAATGTTCGTGACGCCAGTGTCAATTAAACGGTGACACGCCGTGTATAGTAATGTAGAAGAATGAAGCAACCACGGGATAGCCAACCAAAACTGGAACTTTACTGAATGTCAGTGATAATCATACATGGACGCAGTTGGAAGCGCAGTTCCATGGAAGACAGTTGGTTTCTATTTGAATACAGTTGGTTCTTAGAAGCACAGACTGGCCGGTTTTAGCAATGTTCTTTACAGAGTGTTAATTACAGGAGATGCAGTACAGGCGGCTTGCACACTATTCCTGACTGGTCCTGAAACATGTGACTTATTCTCCAAGGTCTAATGCCCTATATCTGGCGCATCCTTGAAGCTGTCCTTATCTAGTACCTCCTCTGTTATCTTGAGTACCTCTTGCTTTATCAGATTGGCCTCTGTGGTATTCTGTGTCCCGGCTGGTTGCTTATGATGTTTCAGCTAATACGGATGATGACTCAGGAGGGGAACCTTTTCCTTGGATCCGGAACCCGGTTACAGGGCTTACTACCCTCTCCTAGTCGGCAGGCTTCAGGCCTGCACTACTCTCACAGGCCCATAGCCTGGCCTTGACTCAGACACAGGATCATCTCTGACTCCTTTTCCCACTGTCTGCCTGCTTTCTACTTCCTGACTGGGCCTTATATAAACTAGGGTTCCCTAGCTCCCTCTAGTGACTCAGATGGAATGACACCCTAGCCGGCCTGCACATGCACATTTCACAGTAACAGGGAAGTACATAGCATTACATTAACAAGATATTTTATACCAACCTCCCCATAAATACAGGGGGAACGACAGTACCCAAGTGACCCTTCTGTGGTGACGGGGTATTACTCTCCCGTACACTACACTAGGTGGAAGTCTCTGCCTAGCATAGTGATGTGAAGCCAGGTACGTCACCGTCTCAAAACAAACACAGGCTTGCAAATGCTCTGATGATAGGTAGATAAGGCTGCCGTGCAGCCTGAATTTGTGGGAGGGGCATAGGCCCCGCCCCGTTGCTATATATTCCTCGGTTTACAAGGGACGGGACGTGCAGCCAGGTACTTCCGGTTACGTCTGGTTCCTGCATGTCCCGCACCTTTAAGCCAGGATTTGGGTGAGTATTAGGACAGGTCGGCGTCCAGCGGCTTGTGCGGTCTCAGGTAAGTTAGGAAGCCGTTGCCAGGCAGAGGCGGGCGCGCGGCTCGTGTTGTACCTACCCCGGTGCGGTGGAAGCCGATGTCCGTTGGGGGGAGTGCCTTGGCCGGCTCACATCCATGTCGGGCGGCGCTGGCCAGTCTCGTGCAGGCGCATGTTCAGGGGGCGGCCGCGAGTGCCTGTTGCTAGGCACGCGCGGCGGCCCCGGCAACACACGCGCCGTACCAGTGGGCCCCTCCTGCAGCCGGGGGAGCCGCTGTCATTCATGGTTATACGCATTGAGCTACCACATTCACGGTATGATCTCCTATAAGGCGCGATCAGGGGGGTCCGGTTGCATCATTGTCCTATTTAACTCTCGCTTGGCCGTGCTCCATTCTGTTTTTTCTCTCAGCAGCACGGCAGGTGTCCCCGCATGACAGGTCATCACCCTGCTTCATACGGCAGGGCATATGTACAGGCTCCTTTCACGGCGCACATTAGGTTCCTGGCCAGGGTGGCGGCATCCTGGTGCATCGCACGGCCATTTTTGGTGGCATATTATTAGTTATGTGCCAAAAAAAAAAAAGTGTACATTCGCCACTACGGTTCCACTGTCCAACTATACCACATAGATCTGCTTCTACTGTACTTTTAACCAGCGGCCTCACTGAGCCTGTCTGTGATTGTGTCAGATATGAAGACCCCAAGCTTCTATTTTTTTCTACTTTACCTGCTCTAGAGTGGTGTCTGTTATCTGACGCTTCACTCCATGCCAAGGATTCCTTACTTGCAGTAGGTGGTACGTCCTGATTTCTATACGGGTATGGTATGTGTCATGGGGGTTTGGCCGCAGGCACGTTCACACGTCCCATATGTGATGTCCGCCGCACCAGTGGCATGTGGTCCCTCTTGGCACGTTCAGGTTGTCATACCCGTTTCTCTCTCTCTCTCTCTCTCTCTCTCTCTCTCGTTGCTCGTCTGCTTGAAACGTTCAGGCACTATTCTGTCGGCCACCCCGGTGACGCATGATTCTGCCTGGAACGTCCAGGTTGTCACTTGTCTATTGTGGTACGTCTGCTTGAAGCGTTCAGGCATTGTTGCGTCCGCCACGCCGGTGGCATGTAGTCCTGCCTGGAACCCCAGGTTGTCATTTTGTTTATTGTGGTGCGTCTGCTTGAAGCGGTCAGGCAATGTTACGTTTGCCACTCCGTGGCACAGTGTCTTGCTTGGATCTCCAGGGTGTCTTTTACCTCATGTGGTACATCCGCTTGAAGTATTCAAGCATTATTATGTTGGTCACTCCAGTGACAGGCGGTCCTACCTGGAACGTCCAGGTTGCCATACTCGTCTCCTGTTGCACGTCTGCTTGAAACGTTCAGGCAATGTTATGTCCGCCACCCCGGTGGCACGTGGTCCTACCTGGTACATCCAGGTTGTCTCACTCATCTCTTGTTGCACGTCTGTCTGAAGCGTTCAGGCAATGTCGCGTCAGCTGCTCTGGAGGAATGGTGTCCTGTCTAAGTACGTCCAAGGGGTCTTTTTCACCAATCTGGGCACACATCCGCCCATAGCAGCATGCATGACCTAGCAGCACGCCCGGGGGGGCACGTCATCCTGGTTTTTGTTGGCTCTTCTGTCCTCATCATTGTCACCTAAACGTTTGGGCCATGTTTTTCTTTTACCCTTAGGGGCAGGTTGTGCGGCCTGACTTAACCAGGTTGGTTATATTCCCAGCACATTTAGTTTTTCATACTTGTTCTTTGTTTATACGGCAGCACGTTTGGGGTCTCAGTGCCTTCGGTTTCCAATAAACAAGGCCTCCACCTCGGTCGGTGGTACGGGCCTCCAGTACGGTATCGTTACCATTTTCATCAAATTCCATAACCAGGTAAATTCGAGGGCGTAGAGTTATTGCAGCGGGATCAACATGTCCCAGGCCTCAGACATCGACGATGCCTCGTCCATCTCCGGGTCCGTGGTTTCCGGTCTGGCTGGTCATGGATCCCTGAGGAACTGGACTATTCCGAAACTAGTGGCGGAATTGAACAGAAGGGGCATCAGTCACCCGGCTTCGGCCAGGAAAGCCGAACTCTATAGGCTGCTGGTATCTAGCCCGGCTCCACCCAGCGAGCAGCTTGCAGCACCTACTATCCAGTCATCACTGGCTCAGTTGAATGCCACTATGGGGAGTCTGGCTGCCTCAGTAGCGGACATTCAGCACAGGGTCATGGAGCTGGAGTCCAGGGCCTCCACCTCTTCGCAGTCAGTGGAGCCCGCGACAGCAGTGTCATGGCCGTTGGCGGGTTCCCCAGGTATGTCTGCTACTCCGCCAGCCATTGTCCCAGCTCATTTTGTGGAAGAAAATATTAGGAGGGATATACTGGCAGGCAAAGAAGTTAACCTGGCATCCATCCTCATAGCATCCCACGATGCAAGCAAACACAAAACCATTGATTGCGGGGAGGTGTCAGTGGTCATGAGGTCAAAGGATGCCCGTTTGAATCGCAAACTGTCCATACCGGAATTTGTTCTCGCTTTCAGCTTGTTCAGAGATGCCATATGCTCGGCGCAGCCCAATAGGAGGGAGGAGCTGGACGCATATTTGTACCAGGTCACTGATTTGGGTCACAAGTATGGGGGCTCGGCGTTCTATGATTATCACCAGTCCTTCGCGGCTAAAGCCGCAGTCTCCCTAGCACAGTTCCAGTTTATGACTAATTGGGCTGTGCTGGACATGGAGCTTTTCTGCAGGCATTTTGCTGGTCTCCGAGCCCCCACTTGTGGCACATGCCAATCCATTTTCCATGCCACGGAATGGTGCCCCAATGAGGTGTCTGCCCATCCGGACAGAGCCCTTCCGGGAACGTCGGGTGTCCCCAGGGGCCCGGCCCTCGTGGACAAGTTTGGCAGGCCTATTGTGTATCTGGGCAAGAGCCAGATATGCAATAATTTCAACTTCGGTCACTGTATGTTCAGTGGGTGCAGGGCCCTTCACGCGTGCACGGTCTGCTTTCGGGCACATCCCAGGTCCACCTGTCCCCAAAAATCTGCCAAGCAGGCATGAATAACCGACGTCAACGTGGCTCTCCTGGAGGCGCTCCTGGAAGGTCATGACGACCGGCAGTTCGTGCAACACTTGATCACTGGCCTGTCACTAGGGTTCCACACGGGATTGGTGGCCCTGCCACATTCAAGTTGGGAGTGTGAGAACCTCCTCTCTGCCAGACAGGATCCGGAGGCAGTGCAAGCGGCATTGTCCTTGGAATTGGATAAAGGCTTCATCATCGGCCCTTTTGACTCTATCCCCTTTGAAGTTTGGAGGGTCAACCCGATTGGAGTGGTGGCTAAGAAAGGCTCAAATAAAAAAAGACTGATCTACGATCTCTCGGCGCCTCATTCCTCGCACATCGCTAGTATTAACTCTCTCATACCATCAGAAGAGTTCAGCATGACATACTCCTCTATCGATGAGGCCATTCAGTTCGTTCTCAAGGCAGGCAGGGGGGCCTGGTTGTCTAAAACCGATATTGCCGATGCCTTTAAATTGCTCCCGATCCTCCCGCAACTGTGGCAATATTATGGCATCAAATGGGCAGGCAGGTACTACTTTGCCAATCGTCTAACATTTGGCTCTAAAAGCAGCCCATGGCTGTTTGACCGGCTGGCCCAGGCCCTGCATTGGATCCTGGTCGAACATGGGCAGGCTCCTATGTGTATCCCCTACCTGGACGATTTCCTGCTGGTGGAGCAGCCCTCCCGTCAGCCCTCCGGCTTATCCTCCCTGCTGGAGTTATTTTCGGCACTTCAGGTCCCTGTCGCCACAGGGAAGACGGTCGGTCCTTCTTCAACGATCACCTTCCTGGGGGTCATTCTGGATTCAGTTAAGTTGGAAGCAAGACTCCCCGAGGAGAAGTTACAGCAGATCCGGTTAGCCATCCAGGAGGCTGCCAAATCCTGCTTCCTGACCAAGACAAGCCTCCAATCCTTGCTGGGCCGGCTGAACTTCGCCATGAGGGTCATGCCCCAGGGGCGCACCTTTGTGTCTCGGCTCTTGCTGCTCCTGCCATCGGCCCCGGATCTGGACAGTGTCGTTCGGTTGGACCAACAGGCCATGGCAGACCTGTCCATGTGGAGCACGTTCATGTCCTCATGGAATGGCGTCAGGCTGTTCATTCCCCTCCGGGACCCGTCCTCGCCCACGGTCTATTCTAACGCGGCCGCATACAAGGGCTTTGCAGCCATATTTGGCAACCACTGGCTGGCCAGGGCCTGGCCGTCCCAGATTGTGCTGGACGGGCAGGCCCTTCGGTCTTCTCCCTTGTTGGAGATATATCCGGTGGTGGCAGCAGCCCATGTATGGGGCCACGTTTCGTCAAACTCGAGGGTCTTATTCATTACCGATAGTCAGGACTTGGTTGACATCATCCGCAATGGCAGAGCCAAATCCCCTAAGATCATGGCTCTTATGCGTAGGCTGGTTTGGTTGTCCATGGTACACAATTTTTGCATTGAGTGCTCCCACATTCAGGGTTCCAAGAATACGGCTGCTGATGCGCTGTCCAGGTTTAACGTTGATGTCTTCTTTCAGAACATGCCACTCGCAGACGCAATGGGGGCAGACGTTCCGGCGTACAGCAACCTGGTGTGGGACTAACATCATTGATCAGCAAAGCAAAGGACCTGTTGCACCAGAGCCTGTCTGAAAATACAGTCAGGAACTATCGTACGGGCTGAAATATGTTTAAGAAATTTGCCGAGAGTCATCCACAGGGCGACGTGGATGACGTGTCTTTCGTTATGGCCTTCATCGCGCATTGCCATGCCAACCTCGGACTCGCTCACAATACCATCCGCCTGTATTTAGCAGGGGTGCAACATCAGTTCACGTTTGACAATCCGGCCCGGATTTCGTTCTTTAATTCACAGGCCATCAAGGCCACGCTCCGGGGCATTGAGAAAGACGGTGCAAGCAGGCCGGTGGTCCGGCAACCCATGTCCGGCTCCTTAGTTAGGCAATTGTCCCTGGCTCTGGATGGTGATCCCTTTGGGCCCTTGATTAGCACAATCATCAAAGTCGCCCTTTATCTAGGGTTTTACGGGTCATTCGTCCAGGGGAATTCACCACCTCCGTCCGCAACGGCAGTCATCTCCAGAAGCAGCACTTGACCTGGCATCAGGACCTGTTTGTGCTGAGCATTCCATCTACCAAGACCGCTCAGACAGGGCCTCCAACCCTGGTTTCTTTCTACCCCTCGCATAACGCTTGGTGCCCGGTCAAGGTGCTGCGTCAGTTGTCTGTGGCCCTGCAGGCAGCAGCAGCAGATAGTCCCCTACTCCCCTTCAAAGGAGGGCCGTTGTCCACGCCCCAGTTCATGTCACATGTACGCTCATTAGTGGCGGGGTTAGATCAAGACCCGAAAGGCATCTCGGGACACTCCTTTCGTATTGGGGCAGCCTCTGCGGCATCAAGGCACCAGATACCTCCTCATGTCATCAGGTGCATGGGGCGCTGGAGGTCGTCATGTTTTGCTAGGTACGTTCCGAATCCCCAATCAGAAATCCGTAATGCTTTCTGTTCTCTTGCCCTGTAACGGTACAATAAAGTATCTGTCTGTATGATTGTGTCTCCTTTTTGGCCCCTTTTAGGCCTATCCTCATTACAGGCTTCCGGCATTCACTAGCCAGAGGTCGGCGCTAGCTCCTTCATCCAGGGACAGTCGCCCTGACCACAAGTAGATAAGGCTGCCGTGTAGCCTGAATTTGTGGGAGGGGCATAGGCCCCGCCCCTTTGCTATATATTCCTCGGTTTACAATGGACGGGACGTGCAGCCAGGTACCCCTCCCTCCCTTCCCCTTTTCATAGCTCTTCCTTTAGGATAGGCCCCCTTTTAGGCCTATCCTCGTTACAGGCTTCCGGCATTCACCAGCCAGAGGTCGGCGCTAGCTCCTTCATCCAGGGACCGTTGCCCTGACCACAAATAATATATATATATATCATTGGTGGCGCAGTGCACCCGTCCCTCTCTCCTCATTAGTAGCAGCGGCACAGGGGGAAGGGAGAGACTGCCTCCTTCTCCCCTGTGCTGCTGAGGAGAGCAGCGCGCTCCTTGTTCTGATACTAGACTATGCAATAGTGAAGCCTAGTATCGAAAAAAGGCAAATCCTGGTTTCAAGGTCGATACCAGGCTAAAGTGTCGATTGGGTATCGAAAATTCGATACCCGAAACAACCCTACATTGAACATAGTGTATGATCTGGAGACAACAAGTTACAGAGTAGGAGAAGCTCTGAAATTGAGAATTATATATCTCAGATTATTGAAGATAAATGTTTATATAAATGCTTGTTGCAGATAATTGGTCTGTGTAAAAAGGGGCTGGCAATCACCTGGTGAATGAGAAAACTCTCGTTCATCAGGTGACTGTCATTCTGTCTGTGGTGAAAATAACCTCGCCACTGGGTTTTGGAGGGGCCTGTTTGCCAGCCTCTTGCCTCAGGATTATGGCCCATACTAACTTTGAAGGAGAAGACAGATCGGCCGCACAGCTTAAATCTGTGGAACTGTTTTGGGCAGGAAAGCCATGTTTTTGCGGCCGGCCAAATGTGACTTCCATGGAATTCAGGAACCCCTGCTTGGATCTGGGTGATTTTTGGATATGTTGTTCACCCAGATCAGAGCTATCCGTGGATGTATATATTATGGGGATATGTGGGGTTTTGAGGTGTTTTCTGTGTTTTGGGAAAAAAATTGTGGTTTCTGTCTGTGAGTGATTTAAGTTAGACCATTATGGTTAGTAATTGTATTTTGTTGATTGCGTCAAAGACAATGCCTATTGTATCTTGTTGATTGCCTCAAAGACAATGCCAGTGTGTTTGGTAATTGCGTCACAGGCAATGCCATTGTGTTTGTTGAATAGGGTTAGTTTTGTGTTTAAACTGTACAGGATTGGCTGCTATATTATGTCCTCAGTATGTCGTGTATATAAGTCAATGCTGTGTGTTCAATAAAGAGTTCCTTTTTTACATTCAACATAGAGCCTCGTCTCATGTGTATGGGGATTGCTATGCGCTATATACTCATTGGCTATAACTACTAGCTCTTGTAAAAGCTGTTCCTGCTCTCTGGATTTAGGAGAGGTTTACCCACTGGAGCCTTGTTGTAGGTCCAGGGTGGGTAGGAGACGGTGAGACCTCAACCAAGCTTCGGCGGTTCATGGGGTCTGCAGTGCTTACAGTGTCAAGTGGAGTGCTTGGAGTCCTCGGAAAGCACTAGGAGCATCCATCGACAGAGGTACCCGATCGGGGTGCCAGGATATCCGTTACATTGGTGGCAGCAGTGGGATGACGTCCTAGTGAGAGGAGAAGCGGCTCTGAGACACTGTTCGTGGATTTACAAAATTGAGGGCAACGCTAGTATCCGTACAGCGCCCCTGGCTACAGCAGGATGGAATCGGCTATTCTTCGAACAGGTTTCCACTACGAGGAAGAGGATGACACGGACTGGAGGGATGCAGTCTGGAAAGGCGTCTGGCACAAGGCCCTGGAAGATGTACAGCGTCGGCGGGACGAGTGTATCCCCAGTGAGGAGCAGCAGTTGCGGATGTGAGTGGCCCTGCGAATGCCCCTTCTGGGAGAGAAGCCCCAGGATGAGTGGGCGACAGAACTCAAGAGCCTGGTATGGAAGGAGCTTTGGCTAGACGACTCCTACCAGGCACTCTGGTGGTATGTGATTCGGCACTCCCCCTGGATGGCTGAGCATGAAAGACCCGAGGGTGAGGGTTATGATGGCCCTGGCCTGTTTGAGGCCTTCGCAGAACCGGAGTTCGGAGATGCTGGAGAGTCCCGGTTCTTGGTTATCTATGACTACAGGGAGGCTATGCATGATTGGGCTACAGCGAGAGAGGTGAAACGAGACCTGGCATCTCTAGTGACAAAGGAGTGGGAGCTGGAGCAGGATTACCAATACTTCAGCTTAATTCGGTCCCAATATACACTGCCAGAGAGCTGGGTGGCAGTCCCAGACCTACAACCCTACAGCTAGGAAGACACAACTGAAGTATCCCCTGCTTCAGTACCAGCTACAATGGTAGAGGACCTCATAGACTGGTCCTGGGGGGAAACCCATATGGCAGGTGGAGATGGGACCGAGATCTCTCCACCGGCCCTACAGGGATGCTGGGCAGTCGGCCCAGTTACCCAAAGGCAGCCGGAGTTTCAGGAAGTAGGGACAGTCGGTACTGCTCCCCAGCGGCAGTATGTTTTGCAGGGAGAGGAGAGCATTGTCTCCATTCCACAGTGGCAGTGTTCCTTGAAGGGAGAGGAGACAATCGGTCTCTCTCCCCAACCACAGGGGGACAGCACCCCTAACTCCGATGGTGCAGATGGGACCGCAGTCTCTGCACCAGGCCTACCGGGATGCTGGACGGCCGGTACGGATCCCCCACCAACCCCACAGGAATGCCAGGAAGAGGAGGTAAACGATCCCTCCTCTCCACAGCTGATCCGCAGCAAGGTCCTGGGGGCAGGATTCCCTGACACCATCCCAGCAAAAGAGCTGGTATCTGGGCAGAGCGCAGTCGGCCTCTGCCCTCCCCTATCCTCTTGTCCAGAGCCTGACTCCCCACTGGCTACCCCAGCAGAAGAGCTGGCATCTGGGCAGAGCGCAGTCTGCCTCGGCCCACCAAGTACCTACAGCTCCAAGCTAGAGAACAACAATGAAGCAAGGAGTAGCAGAGGCCCACTCAACAGCTGGGGCCATACAGAACAGAGCCAGGCCCCAAAATTCAACAGGTCCAGTATTTGGTTGTGGGTGGACTGCCAGACTAACTCAGGTACCGACCGGCGTGAGGTCAGGTATCTGGTTAGTCTTTCCTGGGAGGGGGAGATGTGTGGCGAAAATAACCTCGCCACTGGGTTTTGGAGGGGCCTGTTTGTCAGCCTCTTGCCTCAGGATTATGGCCCATACTAACTTTGAAGGAGAAGACAGATCGGCCGCACAGTGTCACGGACGGTGTACAGGAAACAAGGCAAAGCAACATGCATAAATGACTCGCTGGATCCAAAAACTAAGGAACAAAGGGGAGACCCCTGCAGAAGACCTGGCACTTTCCCTGGCTGCTCAGCCTATGCAAAGATCCGAATGGTGGAGGTTTGCATATCCACGTACCTTGACTATATAACCCCTGAGCACCCTACAATAGTGAGGGGACACGACCACCGGCTCCCTACACAAGATACGGAGGGAGTCAGGGTCACCTGGGATCCAGCAAACAGAAAATAACAGATAAATGTTCAACACTTAGCTTTTGTAGCAGACAGGAGAACAAGACCAGCATGCACACACACTCCAGGAAGAAGTATAAGCCGCCCAGAAAAGCATTCTGGGGAGGAATTTAAATGGAAGCAATTAGTCCAACACATGACAGCTGAGAGAGGCTAACGAGATGAGCAACTGAATACCACAACAAAGGAAGTCAAGGAGGAGGTTCTGAAAGGCCTCTGTCAGAGCTTCTCAGCTGTCTGGTTGTGACAGTACCCCTCCCTCTAAGAGTGGACTCCGGACACTCAGAACCCACCTTCTCAGGATGGGACCTATGGAAAGCCCTGATGAGACGAGAGGCCTTAATGTCCGTCACTGGGACCCACATCCTCTCCTCAGGACCATACCCCTCCCAATGAACAAGGTACTGAAGAGAACCGCGGACAAGACGAGAATCCACAATCCTAGAGACCTGAAATTCAAGATTTCCATCAACCATAATCGGAGGAGGCAAAGGCGAGGGTACAATGGGTTGAACATAAGGTTTCAATAAGGACTTATGAAAAACATTATGGATCTTCCAAGTCTGAGGAAGATCAAGACGGTATGCAACAGGATTGATGACAGACAGGATTTTGTAAGGCCCAATAAACCTAGGATCCAACTTCCAGGAGGGAACCTTCAATTTGATATTCTTGGTAGACAACCACACCAGATCACCAACATTCAGGTCCGGACCAAGCACACGTCTCTTAACTGCCACAAGCTTATATCTCTCACTCATGCTCTTTAGATTATCCTGAATCTTTTGCCAAATAGATGACAAAGACGAGGAGAATCTGTCCTCATCAGGTAAACCAGAAGACCCCTCTCCCGAGAAAGTCCCAAACTGCGGATGAAACCCATATGCACCAAAAAATGGTGACTTATCAGAGGACTCCTGACGACGGTTATTTAAAGCAAACTCAGCAAGGGACAAAAAAGAACACCAATCCTCTTGATTCTCCGCCACAAAACAGCGCAGATATGTCTCCAGATTCTGATTGACGCGCTCTGTTTGGCCATTCGACTGCGGGTGGAAAGCAGAAGAGAATGACAACCAAACCCCCAAGCGAGAACAGAAAGCCTTCCAGAACCTGGAAACAAACTGCGTGCCCCTATCAGAGACTATGTCTGAAGGAATACCGTGCAATTTGACAATGTGATCAATAAATGCCTGCGCCAGCGTCTTAGCATTGGGCAAACCAGGAAAAGGGATGAAATGCACCATTTTGCTAAAACGGTCCACCACCAAGAGAATCACAGTCTTCCCCGAGGAACGAGGCAGGTTCGTTATGAAGTCCATGGACAGATGTGTCCAAGGACGGGAAGGAATGGGTAAGGGAAGGAGAGGACCTGATGGCCGTGAATGAGGGACTTTGGCACGAGCACAAGTCTCGCAGGCTGCCACAAAACCCTCAACCGACTTACGAAGCGCAGGCCACCAGAATCTCCGAGCGATGAGATCCAGTGTGGCTCTTACCCCCAGGTGCCCAGCAAGGACCGTATCGTGGTGTTCTTTAAAAATCTTGTGTCTTAAAGCGAGAGGCACAAACAACCTCCCAGGAGGACAAAGATCAGGAGCCTCTGACTGGGCTGCCTGCACCTCTGCCTCCAATTCAGGAAAAAGAGCAGAGACCACCACACCTTCAGCCAAAATGGGACCCGGGTCTTCAAAATTCCCGCCTCCCGGAAAACAACGTGACAGGGCATCTGCCTTCACATTCTTAACTCCAGGGCGGAACGTGACAACAAAATTAAACCTAGAAAAGAACAAAGACCATCTGGCCTGTCTCGGGTTCAGACGCTTGGCTGACTCCAAGTAGGCCAGGTTTTTATGGTCAGTAAATACGGTAATAGGGTGTCTGGCTCCCTCTAGCCAATGGCGCCATTCCTCAAAAGCCAACTTGATGGCCAACAATTCCCTATCTCCCACATTGTAATTTCTCTCTGCGGAGGAGAGTTTTCTTGAGAAAAAGGCACACGGTCGCCAATTGGCAGGAGAGGAACCCTGAGACAAGACCGCCCCCACACCCACCTCAGAAGCATCAACCTCAACTATGAAGGGTAAAGAAACATCAGGTTGCACCAAGATGGGAGCGGAAGCAAAACTCTCCTTGATATCAGAAAAAGCCTTACGCGCCTCTACTGACCAAGAAGAAAAATCTACCCCCTTTCTGGTCATATCAGTGAGTGGTTTAACAATAGAAGAATAATTCAAAATGAACTTCCTGTAATAATTGGCAAAGCCCAAAAAACGCATCAGCGCCTTCTGATTCTCAGGAAGCTCCCACTCAAGCACAGCGCGGACCTTCTCGGGGTCCATGCGAAAACCAGAAGCGGAGAGAAGAAACCCCAGAAATTGAATTTCTGGAACCGCAAACACACATTTCTCCAGTTTCGCATATAATTTATTCTCCCGCAGGATGAGCAAGACCTGACGTAAATGTTCCTTATGAGTTTTGAAGTCGGGAGAAAAAATCAAAATGTCATCCAAATACACCAATACAAATTTTCCCATAAAATGATAAAAAAATGCTGTTCAGAAAATGCTGAAAAACGGCTGGGGCATTCATCAAACCAAAAGGCATAACCACATTTTCAAAATGGCCCTCAGGGGTATTGAAGGCCGTCTTCCATTCGCCCCCTTCTCTGACCCTGACCAGGTTGTATGCCCCTCTTAGATCTAATTTGGAAAATACTTTAGCCCCAACAACCTGGTAAAACAGGTCCGGGATCAGAGGAAGCGGATAAGGGTCACGAATTGTGATACTGTTCAGCTCCCTGAAATCCAGACAAGGTCTTAAAGAACCATCTTTTTTCTTAACAAAGAAAAAACCAGCGGCAACAGGTGACTTCGAGGGTCGTATGTGTCCTTTTCTCAGACTCTCAGAGATATAAGCACGCATAGCGATCCTCTCAGGTTGGGAAAGATTGTATAAACGAGATTTAGGCAGCTTGGCGTCTGGGATGAGATTAATAGGGCAATCGTACTCCCTGTGCGGGGGCAAATCCTGAACTCCACTCTCAGAGAAGACATCCGAAAATTCAGAGAGAAAAGATGGTACAGTCTTAGTAGCAACCTCAGAAACAGATGTCATGAGGCAATTCTCTCTGCAAAAGTCACTCCAACCATTTATTTGCCTCGCTTGCCAATCAATGGTGGGGTTATGCTTAGTGAGCCAGGGCAGCCCCAACACCAGAGGGGTAGGCAAACCGCTAAGGACGAAACATGACACATCCTCAACATGAGCATCACTCACAATTAAACGAATATTGTGAACTATGCCCTTTAACCCCTTAAGGACCGGGCTCATTTTCACCTTAAGGACCAGGCCATTTTTTGCAAATCTGACCAGTGTCACTTTAAGTGGTGATAACTTTAAAACGCTTTGACTTATCCAGGCCATTCTGAGATTGTTTTTTCGTCACATATTGTACTTCATGATACTAGTAAAAAAAAGTCAAAAAAATTAATTTTTTTGCATAATAAAATACCTAATTTATCAAAAATTTGGAAAAATTAGCAAATTTCAAAGTTTCAGTTTCTCTACTTCTGTAATACATAGTAATACCCCAAAAAATTGTGATGACTTAACATTCCCCATATGTCTACTTCATGTTTGAATTATTTTGGGAATGATATTTTATTTTTTGGGGATGTTACAAGGCTTAGAAGTTTAGAAGCAAATCTTGAAATTTTTCAGAAATTTACAAAAACCCAATTTTTAGGGACCACTACAGCTCTGAAGTCACTTTGCGAGGCTTACATAATAGAAACCGCCCAAAAATGACCCCATTCTATAAACTACACCCCTCAAGGTATTCAAAACTGATTTTACAAACTCCGTTAACCCTTTAGGTGTTGCACAAGAGTTATTGGCAAATGGGGATGAAATTTGAGAATTTCATTTTTTTGCCTAATTTTCCATTTTAACCCATTTTTTCCACTAACAAAGCAAGGGTTAACAGCCAAACAAGACTGTATCTTTATTGCCCTGACTCTGCTGTTTACAGAAACACCCCATATGTGGCCATAAACTACTGTACGGCCACACAGCGGGGCGTAGAGTGAAAGGTGCGCCGTATGGTTTTTGGAAGCCAGATTTTGCTGGACAGTTTTTTTGACACCATGTCCCATTTGAAGCCCCCTGATGCACCCCTAGAGTAGAAACTCCATAAAAGTGACCCCATCTAAGAAACTACACCCCTCAAGGTATTCAAAACTGATTTTACAAACTCCGTTAACCCTTTAGGTGTTGCACAAGAGTTATTGGCAAATGGGGATGAAATTTGAGAATTTCATTTTTTTGCCTAATTTTCCATTTTAACCCATTTTTTCCACTAACAAAGCAAGGGTTAACAGCCAAACAAGACTGTATCTTTATTGCCCTGACTCTACTGTTTACAGAAACACCCCATATGTGGCCATAAACTACTGTACGGCCACACAGCGGGGCGTAGAGTGAAAGGTGCGCCGTATGGTTTTTGGAAGCCAGATTGTGCTGGACAGTTTTTTTGACACCATGTCCCATTTGAAGCCCCCCTGATGCACCCCTAGAGTAGAAACTCCATAAAAGTGACCCCATCTAAGAAACTACACCCCTCAAGGTATTCAAAACTGATTTTACAAACTTTGTTAACCCTTTAGGTGTTGCACAAGATTCAATGGAAAATAGAGATACAATTTCAAAATTTCACTTTTTTGGCAGATTTTCCATTTTAATATTTTTTTTCCTGTAACAAAGCAAGGGTTAACAGCCAAACAAAACTCATTATTTATGGCCCTGATTCTGTAGTTTACAGAAACACCCCATATGTGGTCCTAAACTACTGTACGGGCACACGGCAGGGTGCAGAAGAAAAGGAATGCCATACGGTTTTTGGAAGGCAGATTTTGCTGGACTGGTTTTTTGACACCATGTCCCATTTGAAGCCCCCCTGATGCACCCCTAGAGTAGAAACTCCAAAAAAAGTGACCCCATTTTAGAAAGTACGGAATAGGGTGGCAGTATTGTTGGTACTAGTTTAGGGTACATATGATTTTTGGTTGCTCTATATTACACTTTTTGTGCGGCAAGGTAACAAGAAATAGCTTTTTTGGCATGTTTTTTTTTTTTGTTATTTACAACATTCATCTGACAGGTTAGATCACGTGGTAATTTTATAGAGCAGGTTGTCACGGACGCGGCGATACCTAATATGTATACAATTTTTTTTATTTATGTAAGTTTTATACAATAACTTCATTTTGAAAACCAAAAAATTGTTTAGTGTCTCCATAGTCTAAGAGCCATAGTTTTTTCAGTTTTTGGGTGATTATCTTGAGTAGGGTCTAATTTTTTGCGGGGTGAGATGACAGTTTGATTGGCACTATTTTGGGGTGCATATGACTTTTTGATCGCTTGCTATTACACTTTTTGTGACGTAAGATGGCAAAAAATTGCTTTTTTTACACAGTTTTTTTTTTTTTTTTTTTTACGGTGGTCACCTGAGGGGTTAGGTCATGTGATATTTATATAGAGCCGGTCGATACGGACGCGGCGATACCTAATATGTATACTTTATTTTTATTTATGTACATTTTACACAATGATTTTATTTTTGAAACCAAAAAAAATCATGTTTTAGTGTTTCCATAGTCTAAGAGCCATAGTTTTTTCAGTTTTTGGGCGATTATCTTGAGTAGGGTCTCATTTTTTGCGGGATGAGATGACGGTTTGATTGGTACTATTTTGGCGTACATGCGACTTTTTTGATCACTTTTATTACCTTTTTTGGGAAGTAAGGTGGGCAAAATTTCAATTTTCTCATAGTTTTTATTTTTTTATTTTTATGGCGTTCACTGTGCGGGGAAAGTAACATGACCATTTTATAGATCAGGTCGTTACGGACGCGGCGATACCTAATATGTGTAGTGTATTTTATTTTTTTAATTTTTATTCAGTGATAAATGTTTTTTTTTTTTAATCTTAACTTTTTTCACTTTTATTTGATTTTTTTGACCCAGACCCACTTGGTTCTTGAAGATCCAGTGGGTCTGATGTCTGTAAAATACAGAACAGAACCTATATAGGTTTCTGCACTGTATTTTACTTACACTGAACAGGTCTATGCTTTCAGCACAGATCTGTTCAGCACCATGGACAGCAGGACGCCTGATCAGGCGTCCTGTTGCCATGGGAACCTTCCCCGTCTGCTCAGTTATGGTCAGAACTTCGCAGACGGGGAAGGGTAAGGACGGGGTTCTGGGGGGGCTGTCTGGGGGCTCTCTCCCTCTCCCATCGGGGGGCTGCAAAGGCACAGCAGCCCCCCGATCGGAGAGGGAGGGAGCTCCCTCTTACTGTTAACCTTTTCCATACAGCGGTCCGTACGGACCGCTGTATGGAAAGGGTTAAACGGCTGACATCGCATCAACGATGTCAGCCGTTTATACCAGGGTGCCAGCAATGTGCTGGCACCCTGGTATACCCACTGTACACCAACGATTATGCAATGGGAGGCGGGCGGGGGATCGCGATCCCGCCTGCCGCACCGCCCGCCTCCCGCAACGCCCCCACTGCATGCGACACCCCCCCTGCACCACCCGCCGCCATCAAATCGTGCAGGGGTGCAGGGGGGGGTTAACAATATTGATTTCGGGCACTCTGAAGTTTCTGATCCCCGCGGTCAGGGACCGCGGGGATCAGAAACGGCAAAAAGCGCAGCAAACCGCAGGTCTGAATTGACCTGCGGTTTTCTGCGATCGCCGATACGGGGGGGTCAAATGACCCCCCCCTGCGTTGTTACGGGATGCCGGCTGAATGATTTCAGCCGAAATCCCGTTCCGATTAACCCCAGCGGCGCCGGAATTAAGATTTTAAGTTAGGACGTACCGGTACGCCCTTGGTCCTTAAGGACTCGGGAAATAGGGCGTACCGGTACGCCCTATGTCCTTAAGGGGTTAATGATTTCTGAGAAAGTGGAGCGGAATCGATAGCAAAAACAGGAATATCCTTTCCCAAAGTGCGCACCTGGAAACCATGAGTTATCGCAAATTGATCATCAATGAGATTGACCGCTGCTCCACTATCCACAAAAATCTCACAAAAAATGTTCTTGCTCTCTAGCGCCACCCTAGCCGGCAGGACAAAACGGGAACTACAAGCAAATGGAAAACCTTCAATTTCCGCCTCAACCCTGCCAATAGTAACAGACGGAACATTTTTAAAAGATTTTTTTCCTGTTTGTTTCTTTATTACTCCCAGAAAACTGCCTGAATCTCCTAGAGGGACAAATATTTGCCAAATGATTTATACCTCCACAACAAAAACAAACCCTCCCATGCGAGCTGAATCTTCTATTGTCAGAAGCAATCAACCCCAGCTGCATGGGCTCCTGCTCAGAAGGGGCTGACGGCGACTGAGACCCCTGCGCACAGAATGGGACCGCTGCACTGTCCTGGGACTGAGTATGACAGGAAGGGGACATCTCTCCTCTTTCTCTAAGACGCCTGTCAATACGAACGGCCTGAGACATAGCAGAGTCCAAAGAAATAGACCTCTCATGAAAGGCAAATGCATCTTTCAATCCCTCTGAAAGACCATGGCAAAATTGACTTCGGAGTGCAGCATCATTCCAACCAGTATCAACTGCCCATCTCCGAAATTCTGAGCAGTATATTTCTGCGGATTGTTTACCCTGGCATAATAGACGTAGTCTAGACTCAGCCAGAGCAATACGATCCGGATCATCATATATCTGACCATGGGCTAAAAAGAATTCATCCACTGAACGGAGAGGCCGTGCCCCCTCCGGCAGCGAAAAGGCCCAGGACTGAGCGTTACCTCTGAGCAGCGATATAATGATCCCCACCCTCCGTTCCTCATCACCAGAGGAATGGGGAAGAAGGCGAAAATGGAGTTTGCAAGCCTCTCTAAAACGCACAAAATTCTCACTACCCCCGGAGAATGTATCCGGGAGCGAGATCTTATGCTCAGAACAAACTCCATGAACGCAAGCGGAACCGGTCACTTGAAGCTGAGAAAAAGTCTTACGGAGATCAGCTACCTCCAATGAAAGACCCTGGAAGCGTTCAGCCAAAAGTGAAACCGGATTCATGCTTGAGACGGTTTTGGCGGCTTATAATGTCACGGACGGTGTACAGGAAACAAGGCAAAGCAACATGCATAAATGACTCGCTGGATCCAAAAACTAAGGAATAAAGGGGAGACCCCTGCAGAAGACCTGGCACTTTCCCTGGCTGCTCAGCCTATGCAAAGATCCGAATGGTGGAGGTTTGCATATCCACGTACCTTGACTATATATACCCTACAATAGTGAGGGGACACGACCACCGGCTCCCTACACAAGATACGGAGGGAGTCAGGGTCACCTGGGATCCAGCAAGGGAAGCAATTAGTCCAACACATGACAGCTGAGAGAGGCTAACGAGATGAGCAACTGAATACCACAGCAAAGGAAGTCAAGGAGGAGGTTCTGAAAGGCCTCTGTCAGAGCTTCTCAGCTGTCTGGTTGTGACACACAGCTTAAATCTGTGGAACTGTTTTGGGCAGGAAAGCAATGTTTGCGGCCGGCCAAATGTGACTTCCATGGAATTCGGGAACCCCTGCTTGGATCTGGGTGATTTTTGGATGTGTTGTTCACCCAGATCAGAGCTATCCATGGATGTATACATTATGGGGATATGTGGGGTTTTGAGGTGTTTTCTGTGTTTTGGGAAAAATGTGTGGTTTCTGTCTGTGAGTGATTAAGTTAGCCCATTATGTTGGTAATTGTATTTTGTTTGCGTCAAAGACAATGCCCATTGTATTTTGTTGATTGCCTCAGAGACCATGCCAGTGTGTTTTGGTAATTGCGTCACAGGCAATGCCATGTTGTTTGTTGAATAGGGTTAGTTTTGTGTTTAAACTGTACAGGATTGGCTGCTATGTCATGTCCTCAGTATGTCATGTGTATATCAGTCAATGCTGTGTGTTCAATAAAGAGTTCCTGTTTTACATTAAACATAGAAGCCTCGTCTCATGTGTATGGGGATTTCTATACGCTGTATACTCCCCTGGCTATAACTACTAGCTCTTGTAAGAGCTGTTCTTGCTCTCTTGATTTAGGATAGGTTCACCCACTGGAGCCTGGAGCCTTGTCGTAGGATCAGGGTGGGTAGGAGATGGTGAGACCTCAACCAAGCTTCAGCGGTTCGTGGGGTCTGCAGTGCTTACGGTGTCAAGTGGAGTGCTTGGAGTCCTCGGGAAGCACTAGGAGCATCCATCGACAGAGGTACCCAGTCGGGGTGCCAACACCAAAAATCACAGTTCTTGTGCAGAAGATCGTCCTGTTTAAACAAAGCTCTGCTGTGCAGGAATAATGAATTTCTATATGGACAACAAATTCCAGTATTGATTGGTTGTCCCCTGCCACGTTCCAAAGGGCAGACAGAGACCCCAAGAGCGTCTCACAAACATGACCAGACAGATAACAGACCAGGAAACCTACTGAATACTTTATTACACATGTAATAAACGAACATGACAGTAACCACTGGACAAGCAGGTAAGGGTACTGTGCCAAAAGCACCACTGGACCAAGTGCACCGGTTTGGCTTTGGGCCAAACCCAGAGGGTGGACACTAAGTGAGCCCCGTTCTTCACAGAGCCCCTGGTGGTGGGGATGAACTAAGCTGAGGGCTCACCAGGTCGCACGTTCAGGATGGTCCCGGTGCACTTGGCCACTCACCTGCAGAGACAGATGCTTGTGCAGACTCCAGTGGTCCAGAAAAACACAAGACTAGACTGAAAACCAGGCACAAGAACAGGAACCCAACCAGAACACAGGACACAGTTCAGAAAAGACAGAATGGGAACCAGACAAGACCCAGAACCAGACAAGCAGATGCCTGTTTTACCCCATAGAGTTAGTCCATGGGGGAACAGACAGAGCTGCACAACAAGACACAGAACTGTCAGATTACCCCTTGAAAAAGCTGACAGCGAAACGCGCGGTGGGGCACAGTCTGATGGTGTTGTGGCAGATACTTGGGGCAGTATGCTAGATTGTCTGTCTGCTATTTTTATGATATTTTGCTATGGCAGTGTGTGTGATAATGTCCGTGGGATCCAGGGTCGGAAGTCTGACTCCGTGACCACATATGTGGACAGGATAACATGTCTTGTATGCACTGATTGCACTTTCCCATATATACTGTTGCACTTGCACTTTATATGTATGAATTGTAATTGCCATAAACCTGAAGTCTGAATAGAATTTTAAATGTTCTTAATTTCTGTGAGGCCAGAAATGGTTGTAACTCTGTGTACCAATAAAATTGATTATTTAAAATGCAATTGTCGATGGAGTTATAATTTGTAATTTGAATTGATCTATGTATCTAAATATTGGTTTCGCTAATGGTGATACTGGATTGCTTACATAGCAAATAGAGGGAAACAAGTGTTGGTTGTTTATGACAGATAACTAGACCCTATAAAGATGCTGTCACAGTGCCTTGCAAAAGTATTCACTTTTTTTTCCTGTTTTGTTACATTACAGCCTTAAATTCAATGTTTTGTAACCTGAATTTTGTGTGATGGATCAAAATACAATAGTCTAAGTTGGTGAGGTGAATTGAAAAAAAAAAATAAAAAAAATAAAATAAAAATAATAATATATATATATATATATATATATATATATATATTTATTTATATAAATTTATATTAAACTATTGTTTAGAAATAGAAAACAGAAAATTGGCATGTGCGTATGTATTCGCCCTCTTTGTTAGGAAGCCTGTAAAAAGCTCTGGTGCAACCAATTACCTTCAGAAGTCACATAATTAGTGAACGTGGGACGTTGCATGTGCATTTACCCTTAAGCTGGGTTTATACCTATGTGCAATCTAAATGTCACATGATCTGTCATTACATATACACACACACACACACCTTTTCTGAAAGGCCCCAGAGGCTGAAACACCTAAGCAAGAGGCATCACTAACCAAACACTGCCATGAAGACCAAATAACTCTCCAAACAAGTAAGGGACAATGTTGTTGCGAAGTACAAGTCAGGGTTAGGTTATAAAAAAATTTAATAAAAAAATAAATATCCAAATCTTTGATGATCCCCAGGAGCACCATCAAATCTATCATAACCAAATGGAAAGAACATGGTACAACAGCCAATCTGCCAAAAGACAGCTGCCCACCAAAACTCGGACCGGGCAAGGAAGGCATTAATCAGAGAGGCAGCACAGAGACCTAAGGTAACCCTGGAGAAGCTGCAAAGTTCCACAGCAGACTGGAGTATCTGTACATAGGACGACAATAAGCTGTACGCTCCATAGAGTTGGGCTTTATGGCAGAGTGGCCACAAGAAAGCCATTACTTTCAACAAAAAGGCATGTGGGGAAACTCCCAAAATATATGGAGGTCTGGTCTGATGAAACTAAAATTGAACTTTTTGGCCATCAAAGAAAACGCTATGTCTGACGCAAACCCAACACATCACATCACCCAAAGGACACCATCCCCACAGTGAGACATGGTGGTGGCAGCATCATACTGTGGGGATGGGACTGAGAAACTGGTCAGATATGAGAGAAAGGTGGATAGTGCTAAATACCGGGATATTCTGGAGCAAAACCTGTACCACTCTGTGCTTGATTTGAGGCTAGGATGGAGGTTCACCTTCCAGCAGGACAATGACCCCAAACACACTGCTAAAGCAACACTTGACTGGTTTAAGGGGAAACATGTAAATGTGTGAGAATGGCCTAGTCAAAGGCCAGATCTCAATCCAATAGAAAATCTGTGGTCAGACTTAGATTGCTGTTTACAAGCACAAACCATCCAAATTAAAGGAGCTGGGGCAGTTTTGCAAGGAGGAATGGGCAAAAATCCCAGTGGTAAGATGTGGCAAGCTCATAGAGACCTATCCAAAGCGACTTGGAGCTGTGATTGCTGCAAAAGGTGGCTCTACAAAGTATTGACTTTAGGGGCGTGAATGCACATTGACTCTTTCAGTTATTTTGTCCTATTTGTTGTTTGCTTCACAATAAATAAATAAAACATCTTCAAAGTTGTTGGCATGTTCTGTAAATTAAATGATGCAAATCCTCAAACAATCCATGTTGATTCCAGGTTGTGAGGCACCAAAATCCGAAAAAAGTCAAGGAGGGTGAATACTTTTGCAAGGCACTGTACATAGCGGTCCCAGCAGAGCTGCACACATGGACTGAAATGTCCTCCCTCTGGAGAACCAACATGACCAGGCTACAAGACAAGGCAGGCAAAGAACATGCTGCACCCTCTTACCGAAGGTAAAACATAAACCGGACGGGATCAGAAGCAGTTAAGCAGCAAAGGTTCTGCACCTAGCAAGGCTCTAGGACACAAACACAGGCAACAGTGCACAGAGGACCACAGCCCCAAGCAACCAGCATACACAGGAATCAGCCTGCAGCCAGTACGCGCGAGAGAAGGCAGGCAGCCGACATGGCCACACGTGTAAATTAACTGTCAATTTGTACAACTCTTCAAGACAACGTTCCTGCACAGTTTGCTAGCTATTTTACCTCGTTAGAGGTCTCCCTACATAACGAAAGCAATACATATCTTCTTTCCGTTCCTTTTATTCATCATATTCATCGATAACACATCTGATTTTCTATCCATGGTTTCAAAGTCGGTTTAAAAATATTACAATAAAAACAATAATCAAGCAGCTATAGGAATGTGATTTAACAAACTGTGTCATTTGTACATTCATACAACAATGGTGGTGTTTATTGCATCAGGCAAAAATAAAATGAAGAAAAAAATCTATTTAGTTTGATGGTTTTTGTCATTCTTTAAGATAATAGTTTACAATACATTATTAAATGCAATAAAAATGTCTTGCTTTCTGTGGAATATTGTTTGGCACTTGTGCTTTATTATGGTTTCTCGCAGTGTGTTAGTCTACTTTCACACTCGCGTTTTCACTTTCCGTTTGTGAGATCCATTCAGGGCTCTCACAAGCGGTCCAAAACAGATCAGTTTGCATTCTAATGCATTCTGAATGGAAAAGGATCCGCTCAGAATGCATCAGTTCAGTCTCCATTCCGCTTTGGAGACTGACACCAAAACGCTGCTTGCAGCATTTTGGTGTCCGTCTGATGAAACTGAGCCGACTGTTGTATTATCTGAACGAATCCGTCCATGATGGATCCGCACAAAACGCGAGTGTGAATGTAGCCTTGAATGGGTTTTCCAGGTTCAGGGCTGAACCCAGGTATAAGCTTTCTTTATTCTTTTACTATATATATATATATATTAGAGGAGCATCGGAGCATTTGCAAGCCTGTGTTTGTTTTGAGCCGGTGACGTACCTGGCTTCACATCACTATGCTAGGCAGAGACTTCCACCTAGCAGTGAACCTGGTGACATCACCAGCACAAATGGGTAGCCTATAGCACTGAGCTAGGCTGTTTTGGAGGAAGGAAGTCTCCGACTAGCATAGTGATGTGAACCTCAGTGCATTACCAGCTCCAACACACACAGGCTAGCACAGTGCAATGCAGCATGACAAAAGAGAGCATCAAAGCAAGGAAATGCTCCAGGAGCGCCGCAGCCTTCTCACTGTTTACCACGGGCCCCTAACTAGTATCACTGGCCTTGGCGCGGCTACGCCACGTTCACTGGAATTAAGCTTAGCCGCGCCCAGGACATCAACACTAGTTGTGAGGTCAATGTGCCTGAGGGAAACAGAGTGGAGGCCGCGGCACTCCTGGAGCACCGCTGCCTTCTCAAACAGATGATCTATCTAGAGAATAGATCATCAGTAAAAAATGAACTCCAAAAGCTCTTTTAACCACTTCAACCCCCCTAGCTGAAACACCCTTAATGACCAGGCCACTTTTTACACTTCTGCACTACACTACTTTCACCGTTTATTGCTCGGTCATGCAACTTACCACCCAAATGAATTTTACCTCCTTTTCTTCTCACTAATAGAGCTTTCATTTGGTGGTATTTCATTGCTGCTGACATTTTTACTTTTTTGTTATTAATCGAAATTTAACGATTTTTTTGCCAAAAAATGACATTTTTCACTTTCAGTTGTAAAATTTTCCCAAAAAAAACGACATCCATATATACATTTTTCACTAAATTTATTGTTCTACATGTCTTTGATAAAAAAAAAGTTTGGGTAAAAAAAAAATGGTTTGGGTAAAAGTTAGTGTTTACAAACTATGGTACAAAAATGTGAATTTCCACTTTTTGAAGCAGCTCTGACTTTCTGAGCACCTGTCATGTTTCCTGAGGTTCTACAATGCCCAGACAGTAGAAAACCCCCACAAATGACCCCATTTCGGAAAGTAGACACCCTAAGGTATTCGCTGATGGGCATAGTGAGTTCATAGAACTTTTTCTTTTTTGTCACAAGTTAGAGGAAAATGATGGTGTTTTTTTTTCTTACAAAGTCTCATATTCCACTAACTTGTGCCAAAAAATAAAAACTTCTATGAACTCACTATGCCCATCATGAAATACCTTGGGGTGTCTTCTTTCCAAAATGGGGTGACTTGTGGGGTAGTTATACTGCCCTGGCATTTTAGGGGCCCAAATGTGTGGGAAGTAGTTTGAAATCAAAATCTGTAAAAAATGGCCTGTGAAATCCAAAAGGTGCTCTTTGGAATGTGGGCCCCTTTGCCCACCTAGGCTGTAAAAAAGGGGCACACATCTGGTATCGCCGTACTCAGAAGAAGTAGGGCAATGTGTTTTGGGGTGTCTTTTTACATATACCCATGCTGGGTGAGAGAAATATTTCGGCAAAAGACAACTTTTCCCATTTTGTTTTTTATACAAAGTTGGCATTTGACCAAGATATTTATCTCACCCAGCATGGGTATATGTAAAAAGACACCCAAAACACATTCCTCAACTTCTCCTGAGTACGGCGATACCACATGTGTGACACTTTTTTGCAGCCTAGATGCGCAAAGGTGCCCAAATTCCTTTTAGGAGGGCATTTTTAGACATTTGGATCCCAGACTTCTTCTCATGCTTTAGGGCCCCTAAAAAGCCAGGGCAGTATAAATACCCCACATGTGATCCCACTTTGGAAAGAAGACACCCCAAGGTATTCTATGAGGGGCCTGGCGAGTTCATAGAATTTTTTATTTTTTTTTTGGCATAAGTTAGCGGAAATAGATTTTGTTTTTATTTTTATTTTTTTCTCTCACAAAGTCTCACTTTCCGCTAACTTGGGACAAAAATTTCAATCTTTCATGGACTCAATATGCCCCTCAGCGAATACCTTGGGGTGTCTTCTTTCCAAAATGGGGTCAGTTGTGGGGTGTTTGTACTGCCCTGGCATTTGAGGGTCTCCGCAATCATTACATGTATGGCCAGCATTAGGAGTTTCTGCTATTCTCCTTATATTGAGCATACAGGTAATGAACGGCACAGATTTCTTCATTCGCATCGATCAATGTGGATGAAAAAATCTCTGCCCAAAAAAAAAAAAAAGGAGGGGAAAGGCGTCTGCCAGGACATAGGAGCTCCGCCCAACATCCATACCCACTTAGCTCGTATGCCCTGGCAAACCAGATTTCTCCATTCACATCATTCGATGTGGATGAATAAATCATTGCCGGGATTTTTTAAATTTTTCTATATATATATATATATATATATATATATATACCGTATTTATCGGCGTATAACACGCACTTTTTCCCCCTGAAAATAGGGGGCAAATGATGTATGCGTGTTATACGCCAATATAATGTTAAGAAGCCATGTTTTTACATACCGAATGTATAACATTAAGACGGCGCAGCGCCTGCCGCAGCTCCCTCCTCATGCGCCGCCTGTCCCAGCTCCCTCTGTCATGCGGCGCCTGCCCCAGCTCACTCTGTCATGCGCCGCTTGCCTGTTCATTCATAAAGTGAGATAAGCAGGCAGGCGGCGCATGAGGAGGGAGCTGGGGCAGGCGGCGCATGAGGAGGGAGCTGGGGCAGGCGGCGCATCAGGAGGGAGCTGAGACAGGCGGCGCATGACCGAGGGAGATGCCGGTCTGCGCCGTCTTAATGTTATACCTCCGGTACTACAGTAAGTACCGTACAATTAGATATAGAGTCAGATTGAATGTTTAACAGTTGCGGGGCCCGGTGTATTAGAATAGAGTCACTGCACCGGGCCCCGCCATGAGTGTTCCCGCCTCCTCTCTCCACACTTATCCATCTGATGGGGGATCTGTAGATGACACTTATGGGGATCTGTGGATGACATAAGTGTCATCCACAGAGCCCCATAAGTGTCATCCTTTTACATTATTTACCTTATAAGTGGTATTAATATTAATAAAAAAAAGTTCTGAGCTACCCTTTTTTTCCTGAAATTTCCCTCTTAAAATGAAGGTGCGTGTTATACGCCTGTGCGTGTTATACGCCGATAAATACGGTATATATATATATAAAGAAGAATGACACCGCAGCACTCCATTTAGTGAAAAAAGTGGGACCCTTTATTCACCTATGCGACGTTTCGGTCCGCTTGCTGGAACCATTATCAAGCAATACAACATTGTGAAGACTGTGGATATTTATGCAGTCGTGGCTAATTGTCCAACATAAGTGACAATTATTAAAATATTCAAAAAACAAAATATACAATACATATCATCAGAGAAAAATGTGGCTTATCTGGAGGGTAACAAAAAGTGAAGTCATAATCAGTATATATCAAGCCCCCAGATATAAACATTCATAGTTGTTACAATCAATATACATAAGTGACAATAAATTGTGAATCATCATCACCTGTGAGTATAAAAAATTAACAGGACCAAACGTGGAATCAGGCGTGCTCAATCCTGGGAGGATACAATATAGCAAGTTGCGTCGCATGGATCCGGCGTCCCGGAACTGCAAATGCGCATGACCGTGACGTCACTGTGGGTGATTCACCTGATCACTCACTGAACGTCACATAGTAACAGACATATCGCATCGCTGTCATAGAAACTTGTATACAAGCAAGAATACCATATAGGAAATTCATACAGTAGTTAGAGGATAAAGCGCCCAGGTTATATGGGCGGATGACGTGCAATTATACAAAAGCACCGTCACGCGGCATCTGCATACAGAAAACAGGGGGAGGAAACGGCGTCAGTCGTAGTCCTCCCACTATGTTCAACACAGTTTTAACCCCTTATCGGGTGGATGTCCTCCACAGTAATTATATAAATGTGCGTGCAACAGTAATAATTGTACAATGTAATTGGCAGTAATCCAGGGACAGATCATACATGACCAGAATGAGCATCTCGCCTCCCTTTGAGCAAAGCCTTTCCAACCGCAGGTCCTGAAAGTGAAATAATAAAAGAAATATATTATCCAAATATATTCATTAAAAACAACAATTTTTTCAACACAAACATCGGCAGAAAACAGGACTAGAGGAAATCATATGAAAAGCCAAGGCCTATATTCTACATTCAAGCCCATCGGTCGAATGGTTTGTAACTTAAAAATCCATTCGGACTCACGTTTTTTGAGCATCCTTATGCGGTCACCTCCAGTCCGCGGTAACGGAACATGGTCAAGGATCATGAATTTAAGATCTCTTTCAACATGTCCCATATCCGCGAAGTGGTGTGAAACAGGCAAATCCATACGTTTTTTACGTATAGAAAACCGGTGTTGGTTAAACCGGGATTTGAAATCACATGTGGTTTCACCCACATATAGTAATTTACAGGGGCACCATAAAACATAAATCACAAAACACGAGTCACAGGTCAGAAAAAATTTAAGGGGGTAAGAAATCCCAGTTTGTGGATGAGTAAATACTCGTCCCTTCACCATGTATTTGCAATTTACACAGTGGAGGCACGGGTAGCTGCCATTATTTTTCGGGGCCTGAAAAATAATGGCAGCTACCCGTGCCTCCACTGTGTAAATTGCAAATACATGGTGAAGGGACGAGTATTTACTCATCCACAAACTGGGATTTCTTACCCCCTTAAATTTTTTCTGACCTGTGACTTGTGTTTTGTGATTTATGTTTTATGGTGCCCCTGTAAATTACTATATGTGGGTGAAACTACATGTGATTTCAAATCCCGGTTTAACCAACACCGGTTTTCTATACGTAAAAAACGTATGGATTTGCCTGTTTCACACCACTTCGCGGATATGGGACATGTTGAAAGAGATCTTAAATTCATGATCCTTGACCATGTTCCGTTACCGCGGACTGGAGGTGACCGCATAAGGATGCTCAAAAAACGTGAGTCCGAATGGATTTTTAAGTTACAAACCATTCGACCGATGGGCTTGAATGTAGAATATAGGCCTTGGCTTTTCATATGATTTCCTCTAGTCCTGTTTTCTGCCGATGTTTGTGTTGAAAAAATTGTTGTTTTTAATGAATATATTTGGATAATATATTTCTTTTATTATTTCACTTTCAGGACCTGCGGTTGGAAAGGCTTTGCTCAAAGGGAGGCGAGATGCTCATTCTGGTCATGTATGATCTGTCCCTGGATTACTGCCAATTACATTGTACAATTATTACTGTTGCACGCACATTTATATAATTACTGTGGAGGACATCCACCCGATAAGGGGTTAAAACTGTGTTGAACATAGTGGGAGGATCACGACTGACGCCGTTTCCGCCCCCTGTTTTCTGTATGCAGATGCCGCGTGACGGTGCTTTTGTATAATTGCACGTCATCCGCCCATATAACCTGGGCGCTTTATCCTCTAACTACTGTATGAATTTCCTATATGGTATTCTTGCTTGTATACAAGTTTCTATGACAGCGATGCGATATGTCTGTTACTATGTGACGTTCCGTGAGTGATCACGTGAATCACCCACAGTGACGTCACGGTCATGCGCATTTGCAGTTCCGGGACGCCGGATCCATGCGACGCAACTTGCTACATTGTATCCTCCCAGGATTGAGCACGCCTGATTCCACGTTTGGTCCTGTTAATTTTTTATACTCACAGGTGATGATGATTCACAATTTATTGTCACTTATGTATATTGATTGTAACAACTATGAATATGTATATCTGGGGGCTTGATATATACTGATTATGACTTCACTTTTTGTTACCCTCCAGATAAGCCACATTTTTCTCTGATGATATGTATTGTATATTTTGTTTTTTGAATATTTTAATAATTGTCACTTATGTTGGACAATTAGCCACGACTGCATAAATATCCACAGTCTTCACAATGTTGTATTGCTTGATAATGGTCCCAGCAAGCGGACCGAAACGTCGCATAGGTGAATAAAGGGTCCCACTTTTTTCACTAAATGGAGTGCTGCGGTGTCATTCTTCTTTCTATATGGTACACCTTGGTGAGGTGACTCCACCGCTGGCACCCACACCATCTACTACCAGGAGTGCTGCCTTGAATTTCCATTTCTATATATATATATATACACACAAAGTGTTTGCCGAGGCATATGAGCTGAGGAGGTGGCGGTGTTCATATGCTTTGGCAAATGTATCTTTTACTGCAGAGGAGAAATCTCGTCTTGCAGCGCCGCATACACCGACTTGTGTGTAATCTGACAGTAGCGCAATGCTTCTGTCAGAATGCACATCAGTGCTGCAACTAGTTGATCGGTTGGTCCACCTGGAAGGTAAAAAAAACAAAACAAAAAAGAAAAAAACCAGGCCACAACGCAATAAATTTTATTAACTTTATAATAACTTTAGAACAGAACATATAAACTTTATTTAACTTTTGGAACTCAACGTTAACTTTTTTTGCTTACTGTTTTTTTTTTTTTTTTTTACCTTTATAGGACAAACCTCTCCTTCCCCATGGGACAATGTGCAAATCGCAAATCGCCCAAAGATGTGGCGAAGTGCATTATGCACTTTGTCCCAGGTGAAAGGAGAGGTTTGCAGCAGCTCTGTGTGTGAATGGGCCCTAATAGCCCTGTGTGCCTGTCCTGGTGAGATGTGATCCCTATGCTAGGTGTACCTGTGTGTGGTACTTCCGGAAACACTCCTCTAAGCATAAGGCAGGGTGGTTAGGGCAGTCAGGACAGAAATAGCGGGTGTCACGCCTTATTCCACTCCTGCTACAGACACAACATCTTTTTCGGGGTGACGGTTGGGTTGAGGTACCAGCAACGACATTGGGGAAATGTCGCTCGTGTAGACGGCTAACTACACTGGTGGATGGGGCCACGGAACCTTCTGGGTACAGGAGGTGCTCGATGATCTCTTGCTGAAATTTGAGGAAGGATCGTGTTCTCCCAGCCTTACTGTAGAGAACAAAACTATTATACAGAGCCAATTGAATTAAATATACAGACACCTTCTTATACCAGCGTCTGGTGCGTCGGGAAACTAAATACGGAGACAACATCTGGTCATTGAAGTCCACCCCTCCCATGTGAAGGTTATAGTCGTGGACTGAGAGGGGCTTTTCAATGACACGGGTTGCTCGCTCAATTTGGATTGTCGTGTCTGCGTGAATGGAGGAGAGCATGTAAACATCACGCTTGTCGCTCCATTTCACCGCGAGCAGTTCTTGGTTACACAAGGCAGCCCTCTCCCCCCTTGCAAGACGGGTGGTAACGAGCCGTTGGGGGAAGCCCACGTGACTAGTTCGCGCGGTGCCACAGCAGCCAATCTGTTCTAGAAACAAATGCCTGAAGAGGGCCACACTTGTGTAGAAATTGTCCACATAAAGATGGTACCTCTTGCCAAATAAGGGTGACACCAAGTCCCAGACTGTCTTCCCACTACTCCCCAGGTAGTCAGGGCAACCGACCGGCTCCAGGGTCTGATCTTTTCCCTCATAGACACGAAATTGGTGGGTATAGCCTGTGGCCCTTTCACAGAGCTTATACAATTTGACCCCATACCGGGCGCGCTTGCTTGGGATGTATTGTTTGAAGCCAAGGCGCCCCGTAAAATGTATTAGGAACTCGTCTACGCAGATGTTTTGCTCTGGGGTATACAAATCAGCGAATTTTGTGGAGCCGGTCAAAAGCTGGGTGGCCTTTGGGATGGGAGGTGGTGTTGTCGCTAAAGTGCAGGAAACGCAGGATGGTCTCAAATCGTGTCCTGGACATAGCAGCAGAGAACATGGGCATGTGATGAATTGGGTCCGTGGACCAATATGCCCGCAATTCATGCTTTTTGGTTAGACCCATGTTGAGAAGAAGGCCCAGAAAAATTTTAATTTCGGAAACTTGGACTGGTTTCCACCGGAAAGGCTGGGCATAAAAGCTTCCCGGGTTGGCGGATATAAATTGAGTGGCATACCAATTTGTTTCTGCCACAACTAAGTCCAAGAGCTCCGCAGTCAAGAACAGCTCAAAAAATCCTAGGGCCGAACCGATCTGAGCTGTCTCAACCCGAACTCCAGACTGGGCAGTGAAAGGGGGAACTACAGGTGCGGCTGAAGTTGGAGACTGCCAATCAGGGTTTGCCAGCACCTCAGGGATTCTAGGGGCTCTATGGGCCTGTCTGTGCGGTGGCTGCGACGGGGGAACTACTGCACGTGCCACCGTACCAGCTTCAACTGCCCTTCTGGTGCTCGCCACTTCACCATGTTGTACGGCAGTGCTGGTACTAGGTCCAGGATGGGCTGCGCTGCTGGTGTATGCCTCACCACGTAATCCGACAGCACCAGCCCCACTCTGCTGCCCTTGAAGCGGATCCTGCGCAACCTGTGGTCTAGCGACACGGGGCCGGGTACGCCTGGTGGTATCAGGGACCTCAACCTCCTCGTCCGAACTTTGAGTCAGACTGCCACTGCTTTCTACAGGTTCATATTCTGACGCGCTAGATTCATCAGATGAGGGTTCCCATTCCTCATCCGACTGGGTCAGAAGCCTGTAGGCCTCTTCAGAAGAATACCCCCTGTTTGACGTTTGGGCTACAAAATGTAGGGGTATTCCCTGAGACTACCCAAGAAAAAAAGCACCTGTCTTACAAATGGGAGGCTAGCGAAGTACCGGAGGCCGCTGCGGTTCATAAAAATATCAAAACAGTTTTTTTATCGCCGCAGCGCTTGTGAAGTGATTGTGCAGTGATCAAAAAAAAAAATTTTTGTCACTGCGGTGGGGCGGGCGTGGGTGAACGCACATGTGGGCGACCGATCAGGCCTGATCGGGCAAACACTGCGTTTTGGGTGGAGGGCGAGCTAAGGTGACACTTATACTATTATAGATCTGACTGTCATCAGTTTTGATCACTTCCAGATACTATAAAAGTACAAATGCTGATTAGCGATATGCTAATCAGCGAATAAGTGACTGCGGTGGGCTGGGCGCTAAACGATCGCTAAACTACCTAACCAAGGGGCCTAAACTATCCCTAAAATCTAAGTCAATACCAGTGGGGAAAAAAAGTGACAGTTTACACTGATCACTTTTTTCCCTTTCACTAGTGATTGACTGGGGCAAGAAGGGGTGGTCAAGGGGTTAATTGGGGTGCAGGGGGGTGATCTGGGGCTATGTGTGGTGTTTGGTGCTACTCACTGTGAAGCCTGCTCCTCTGCTGGAACCAACCGACCAAAAGGACCAGCAGAGGAGCAGGGAAGCCATTTAACACATCATATTTACTAATATGATGTGTTTGATGGCTTGTGATTTGTCATTTTAAAAATCGCCAGCCTGCCAGTCACGATCATTGGCTGGCAGGCTGGTGACGAAATTGTGCTTGTTCATTTGCCGGCCCGCGATGCGCATGCGCGGGCCGGCTCAGTCCGAAATCTTGCGTCTTGTGAGATGACGCACGGATGCGTCCAGGAGGAATCAATCGACCGCCTGCCGGACGCATCCGTGCGTTACATGGTCCGGAGGCGGTTAAATACTATGTGTAAACCCAGCTTAAGGGTAAATGCACACATTCAGGATTTATGTGCGGACAATCCGCACTGAAATCCGTAGATATTCACAGTTGATGCGGATTTACGTGTGGATTTGATTGCAGATTTTACTCTCCCCGTTGAAGTGAGTGGAGAAAATCCAGTCAGGAAAAATTAAATTCACATGCTGCGGATTTTAAAAGCGATAGTGTGCATTTACCCTTAGGGTGTTGCTACACATCACATAATTGCTGCTTCTCAGCTACTACAACAAAATAAACAAAAAAAGTAAGGGATATTTACTGCCATTTTACACACAGATCTTAAAGGGCTTCACATGAGTATGCTAGGTAGAGACTTCCGCCTAGCAGTGAGCCCGGTGACATTACTGGCACAATTAGGCAGTCTATAGTACTGCCATAGGCTCTAAAACAGCCTAGGGCAGCGCTGTAGATTGCCCATTTGTGACAATGACATTACTGGGCTTACTGCTAGTACGCCACCGGTAGTAAAGAAAAAGCCCTTGTCCTGCGCTATGCCGTGCAGGGCAAGGGGGAGCTCTGATGCTCCACTTATACAGGCCATATGAGTGAATACAGGGGCTCAAAGCTGAACTTGGACAACGTTTTTATGTTACAAAAAGTAATGGAGGGACTTTGGTCGAAAAGAGGGACAGTAGTGTATCGCCTAACTGGTAAAAGAAAGTGGCTTATATGATGCCTAAAATGCCTATTATTGCAACTGCACTACAAATTAGAGGAAGCTATACAGTAAAAACCAGCATGACTTGACAGTTTTCAAAACTACCAAAAAATTGTCATTCTTGCTAATATGGAACTGCATACACACTTGAGAGAGGTGAATCAATGTATAAGCCATGTAAGGGTACTTTCACACTAGCATTTTTGTTTTCCGGAATTGAGTTCCGTCACAGGAGCTCAATACCAGAAAAAAAATGATCAGTTTTATCCTAATGCATTCTGAATGGAGAGCATTCCATTCAGTATGCATCAGTTCAGTCCCTCTTACATTTATTGAATGGAGAAAATACCGCAGCATGCTGCAGTTTTCTCTCCGGCCAAAAATACTGAACGCTTGTCGGAATTCCGGATCCGGCATTAAATTACATTGAAGTGTATTAGTGCCGGATCCAGCATTAAGTGTTCCAGCAAAACAGATCTGGCTTCCCGGTCTGCGCATGCGCAGACCTTTAAAAATGGGGAAAGAAATTAATACCAGATCCGTTTTTCCAGATGACACCGGAGAGACGGATCCAGTATTGCAATGCATTTGTCCAGATTGCCTGCCGGAATCCTCTACCGCAAGTGTGAAAGTACCCTAAGATAGCTGAAGGAGAGCACACTTAGAGTAAGATAAGTTGGTTTGCAGATCTGTGAAGAGGCAGTGAATCTGGCAAGTCTCCTACACCCTCAGCTACTCCAGAACACTCCCACACTTCCTCCTGCTTGTATTTGCTGGGAGAGCTGGACCATGCCTAACCACAATGGACTAGTGAGACCCCTAGCGGTCATATCTTTGCAGCTTATGTTTGGGTGGATGCCGACAAATAATTTCAATAGTGATTTACAGATCTGATAATTAGACTCCTTCCTAAGAAATAAGAATGCTTTATTATATTGTACAGTGACTCTTTCAAGACAAACAAAATAGCCTTCAGTCACCTGAAAATGAATGAAGATACAGTAATTAGTTCCCCCCCCCCCCTTCCTATAGTGCTGCCCATGTGCTCTTTAATAAAATAAAAAAGGACTACTTACAGTACTCTTTGTCATCTGTTTTATGTAATATAATAATTTTATATATTTTTTTTCTTGTCCATTAGTGGGTTTTAAACCCATGGACACTGCATGAGAGTCAGGCAACCCAAGCTACATGTCTACCTATTGTTAGGTAGTGATTTTCTCTAGCTATGTAATTCAGAAGACAAATACACAGTAAACCTAAAAGTCATTGTGACGCTGACTAGTCAGTAGAGTCAGACATCAGGGTCACACGTCTTTTGAATTTGTCTCTTTTCTAGGCCTCAATAAAAAAATAAATATTTTTTTTAAACCAATAGGGGTTTTGAACCAAAGAACATTGCATGTGAGGCAACCGTCTAAACCACTGAGCTATAGGTCTAGACGGCAACCTAAAGGATTTTCTTCATCTATGTGATTCAGTATATTAAAAAGTACAATAAACCTAAAAGTCATTGGGACGCTGACACTGACAAGTCAGTAGAGTCAGACATCAGGGTCACACATCACTTGAATTTGTCTCAGGTGTCACGCTGGCATTATTCTGATACTTGACTATGACATCTGACCATGTCCTAAAATGAACACTGTACTCCCAGGCTCTTTGATGCATCATTTACACTCGTTTTACATTGTCACCTCTGTGGCGGGGGCTTAGCTGTGTGCACCGCCAATTGACATGTATGTACCGAGAGGTAGTAGTTATACAGCTGACTCAGTTACTTGCCTTGGAGTCGTACAGATAGCAGCCACTTAGTGATTCAATAGGGAAAATATGTAGTACAGGAAATAAAAGGGAACAGATATTAATTAATGTGACAAGTAAGGTTACGTTCACATATGCGGAACAAATTCTGATAGTCTGTTCCAGCAGAGGAACAGACTACTGGAGTCGGGCTCGGACTGGCCCACAGAGGAACAAGTGAATCCACCAGTGGACCGCTGAGTAAGGTGGACCCTTAGTCCCCCTTCCTGTTTATAATGGCACATGACATAGTAAAGTAACTGCTCTACATACAGATAGACAGCACTTAACATCTCAACTTGCCTATGTTCCTATAAAAAAACTGGATAGATTATTTGACCAACTCCCCAGTTTATTATTATAGATGCATTGTATGGCTCAGGTGACTTGTAGGTACAGAAGCAGGCCATCCAGTGTCCTCTTTCATCAGAGACCCGTCGATCAAACTCTCTGCATGGACCCCTATAATCAGTCATCTTCAGGGTCTGTCTGCTGCTGTGAGAGCAGATAATATTTACATGTAGGCCTCCAGAATGAATTTTACTGGTGGGGCCAAGACACTCCAGTCTGATACTGCCTGGAGTTTACCGTATATGGCAGTGATGACTAACCTCCGACACTCCAGCTGTGGTAAAACTACGACTCCCAAGATGTACACTTGCTTGGCTGTTCTCAGAACTCCATAGAAATGGAGCATGCTGGGAGTCATAGTTTCACCACAGCTGGAGTACCGGAGGTTAGCCATTACTGGTATATGGCATCATCGGATACTGCCACATACCACTGGATTCTCATTGACTATAATGGGATTCTATGGGGATCCAGACAGTTTCTCGCATAAATGCCAGCTTGTAGCTAGATGAAAAATACTGCATGCAGCTGTATTTTTGTGGCCGTCAGGTGGCATTTATTCAAGAAGCTGTCTGGATCCCCATTAGATCCCATTAGGCTACTTTACACTTGCATTGTTATTTCCAGCAGATACGTTTTGATTTTGCACATCAGGATGAATCCTTTCTGTTAGGATGCGGCTATGTGAAGTCAAAACGGAAAAAAACTTCAATAGGTAATGGATCCGTTTTTTAGGCTCCATAAAAAACGGATCCGTCACCATTGACTTACATTTTTTCCGTTTTATGACCAGACACAAAACGGTAGCTTGCAGTGGAAGCTTGAATGCATGAGGACTAAATGGAAACGTATTTTTCCAGTATTGAGATGCTCTGCCGGATCTGCAAGTGTGAAGGTAGCTTTATAGTCAATGAGAATCCAGTAGCATGTATCAACATCCAGCAATGCAGGATATGGTGAACTCTGATAGTCTGAGTCTGTTCCTCTGCCGAAACAGACTACCGGAGTCCATGCCATATATGTGAACCTACCCTAAGAAACACCTATAAATACCAGGTGATGTCTTGATTTTTAACTGGAGTGTTCTTTTAGGGGGTTAAAAATTAGAACCTCACATAGTGGAAAAGCCTTTCATTGGACATAGACCAAGAAATAATACCTGACTTATCTTTTTTCCAGCATCCTTTCTGCCCAAGGATGATGACTACTACCAGTTCTGCTATGTGGACTACAAGGGAGAAGCAAGAGGAACCAGCATTCCTTTTCAGTTCAGTTACAATATCCCAGAAGACGATGATATCGTGGTGGTAACATCTGAGGTCTGATTTTGTCTGTTCTTTTCCAAGAATTTAGAAATTAAGACTTCATAGGAGAAGAGTCTGGAAAAAATATTTGCCGTGGTGATTTATATAAAATGATGCTTTAAAGAGTACCTGTCACCTCTCCTGACATGTCTGCTTTAATAGCTACATGCATTTTCCATGTAATAATTCTGGAACATCTATTCTTATGGCTCTATGTTGTGCCATGATCCATCCGTATATTATTCCTGCTAGAAGTTATGAATGAATTGCTATTAGCCTTCAGTAAGGGTACAGAGGGATGGTAACCAGTTAGGGTACCTGCACAGACTCACTCTATCCAGTTCGGTGCTGCCATTTTCAGATTATGCAGGGACACACACCCAACTGGTTACCACCCCTCTGTACCCTTACTGCAGGCTGCTAGCAATTCATAACTTCTAGTAGAAATAATAAAGGAATGGCACATACTACAGACACAGGGTTGCCACCCGGCCGGTAATTTAGTGCCCCTGCCGCTGCCGGTAATTTTTTTTTCATTGCCGGTATTTTCCTGTGCCAACTGCTACTAATGAGCGCTTCCATTGCAGAGCGCTCATAAGTGCAGCCTTTAACACACTCCCTTGTTAATAAAAAAAAAAAAGCACTCAACTCCTGCATTTGCTCACAGTGCTGACTGGATGTGCAGGACAGGACCTGCGAAACGTCATCACGCTCAAGCACAGGTCCTGTCCTGAGCTTTCAGTCAGCAGGGGGAGTTCACTGCAGCGTGAGCAATTGGAGAAGGTGAGTGCTTTTTGTTTGTTTGTTTTTGCAGAAGCAAACTGGGGGCACTAAATGGGGGCATTATTCTAACTGGGGGCACTAATGGGTGGCATTAATGGGTGGCATTATTCTTCCTGGGGGGAACTAATGGGGGCATTATTATTTCTGGGGGCACAAATGGGGGGCATTATTCTTCCGGGGGGCACTAATGGGGGCATTAATCTTTCTGGGAGCACAAATAGGGGGCATTATTCTTCCTGGGGGGCACTAATGGGAGCATTATTCCTACTGGGGGCACAAATGGGGGGGCATTTAGCAAGTATTAAGAAATTTGCTTTACAGAAGCCCCATGGGCCATAGACACAATGGACAGGAAGTGAACCTAATTGACTTCTACTGGAAAGTTTTCTAGGCATGCTCTGTGACCTGTGCATAGGTCATTGTACAAGGAAAGAATAGATAAGCTCTGACAATCACCTATTATGAATGGTGGATCCTGTCTTATCTGTCATTCTAATCCTGCCTGTAATTATATCACCTCTATATATAGATAAGCAGGTAACTATACTAAAGTGAACTGTATAGACCAAGAAGTGGGGCCTATTATTATTCTTAGTAGCCAGTGCAAAAACTGCAGGATTTTATGGTTTTGTTTAAATATAGATATTGACATGGAAAATTTAAAATAACATCATCAAAAATTATTTTAAAATATGTTAAACATAAAAACATGATCAAAACAATAGGTCATTTTCTGATGATACCTTTCCTTTAATGTCCATTAAAGGTTTTTTTCTGGCATCTTACATTGATGGACTATCCTTTGGATAGACTATATGATCAATGGGGGTCTAACCCCCAGGGCCCCAACCAATCATTTGAATGAAAGAGCAGCAGAAACTCTTTACTGCAGCACCCATCACAGTGATGTACATGAGTGTGAACCTAAACCATAAGAAATACTGTAGACCCTATTGGCAAGTGTTTGACTGCAAAGTCAGCTCCAATACAGTTGTCTTTTCCTGGACATTTTGGGCCCAGTATTGGGACAGAGCCTGGGCCCACCAGAATTGCAGAGAATCTATATGACCATTAGGCCTCTTTCACACGGGCGAGTTTTCCGCGCGGGTGCAATGCGTGAGGTGAATGCATTGCAACCGCACTGAATCCGGACCCATTCACTTCTATGGGGCTGTGCACATTAGCGGTGATTTTCACGGATCACTTGTGCATTGTGTGAAAATCGCAGCATGCTCTATTATGTGCGTTTTTCACGCAACGCAGGCCCCATAGAAGTGAATGGGGCTGCGTGAAAATCGCAAGCAAGTGCGGATGAGGTATGATTTTCACCCATGGTTGCTAGGAGCTGATCGGGATGGGGACCTGATCATTATTATTTAAGGGAAAATGATAGCATTCTTAATACAGAATGTTAGTAAAATAGGGCTGGAGGGGTTAAAAAAATTTAAAAATTAACTCGCCTTAATCCACTTGTTTTTGCGCAGCCCGGCTTCTCCTCTTTCTTCTTCTTTGTTGTGCAGGAGGAAAGGGACCTGTGGTGATGTCACTGCTCATAACATGGTCCGTCACATGATCCATTACCATGGTGATGGATCATATGATGGACCATGTGATGAGCGCAGTAATGTCATCAAAGGTCCTTTACCCAGGTCCTGAAGAAAGAAGAGAAGCCGGGGCTGCGCAAACAAGTGGATTAAGGTGAGTTAAATTTATTTATTTATTTTTTACCCCTCCAGCCCTATTTTACTAAGAATTCTGTATTAAGAATGCTACTATTTTCCATTATAACCATGTTTTAAGGGAAAACAATACAATGTACACAACACCTAACCCAAAACCGAACTTCTGTGAAGAAGTTCGGGTTTGGGTACCAAACATGCCAATTTTTCTCACGCGCGTGCAAAATGCATTAAAATGTTTTGCACTTGTGCTAAAAAATTGCGCATTTTCCCGCGACGCACCCGCATCTTATCCAGCCTAAAACCATGACGCCTGTGTGAAAGAGGCCTTAGCCTTTTTGTTGACTACTGACTTGCTACCAGATTGGAAGTACTGAGCTAAAGGAGGCGTATTACTCCATAAAGGGGTTATCTAATGAAAATTATTTATTACCTATCCACACGTTGAACCTCCCCGGAAACCCCTCTCTGAATAGAGCAGTAGTGCACATGTCTGTTAACCGCTCCATTCATTGCTATAGGGCTGACAAGTGTATTGTGTATGTCAGCCCTATAGAAGTAAACCAGTACCAGACTCGTAATCAGAAACATTTAATACATTTCTCTTCATTTGTTGAGTTGCGGAGAGTGAGCAGTTCTTCTGCATAGTCATAAGATTTGATTTGGCTATAATAATATGGATTTATGCCCTGTTGCATTTTTCTCCAATTTTATTAGATGGAGATGAGGACAGATAAAGAGAAGGTTGATCTAAAGGTAAAATATTTCTATTGTAAATGGAATGAATCGCATTATCAATGTGTAATTTGTTATTACTATAGTATATTGATTAAAGGCAACTTGTCACCATGAAAATGCAATGTAAGCTACAGGCAGCATGTTATAAAGCTGTGGAGCTATGCAGACTGATATATACAATGTAGTTTTGTTGGAAAATATTCAGTAAAACAAAAAAATATAAAAAATGTATTCATTTATATTCCTGCTCATTCTGGGCTGTGAAGTCGAGGAGACAGTCCTATCAGTGATTGACAGCCTTCTCCCTATGACTGTATATACAGAGATAGCTGTCAATCACTGTTAGGACCGCCTCCTGGACTTCAATACTTAGCATGAACAGGAATTTAAATGAATGAAATGCAAGTTTTACTTAATCTTTTTCCACAAAACGAGATATCAATCTCCTCAGCTCCTCCTGCTCTATAACATGCTGTCTGCAGCTCAAACACCGTGTTCAACATGATGAGTTCCTTTTTAGGGTGAACACATTTTTTAAAATTTGTTTTGGGTCTGATTCGCAGAATTTATGAAAATTTTTGAAAAGAAGTTGGTATGTAACACTCTCTGGTCTCCTAGGGGTTATGTTTTTTTTTTTCTGGAATAGAGAAAGAGACACTAGTATGTGTTGTATGTGTGCATAGTATTGTAGGCCAGGCAACATCCCTCTGGATTTCTGGGAGACATATTGAAATTAGCTTTCCAAAGCTTATCTGATACCAGCAGATGTAAGATATGCTAACTTTCATATATTTTTTCCAGAAACCCAGTGAAGTGTTGATTGATTTATGACACTTCTCACGAGCGTAGCTAAAGGATCATGGGCCCCCTTCCCACAGAGCCTTGTGGCAAGGATAGGGGAGCACACAGCCTTTCTGCTGCCTGATGCAAAAATTGAACCCCCCCGCCGTGCCAAATTCTCAAGCTTAACCCTTTCTCTCCAGCCCTACTGTTAAAGACATAATGTCTCTTCTGATGTATTCTCTTTCCTCATCTTCTCCATTCAGACCAGACCACCATGATGATTTCTTTCAGCCATCTCTTATATCTACATAGTTTGACAAACAGACATCTATCATCCTCCCACCTTCTGAACACCCCATCCTGCTTCCACCAATACTGTGCCCACTGTGTTCCCCAATACAATACTACAGAAACAGTCTCCCTTAAAATACTAGTACCACACAGATAGTGCCCTTTGCAATAATTATTGGCACACAGTGCCCTAAAAAATAACTGCACCCAGAAAATAGTGTGCCTGACACTAATAGTGTAAACATATTGTCCCCCAAAATCAATTGTGCTAAGCTGATACTGTGCCAGGGTGTCCCCCACAGTAATAGTGCTTCCAAAAGTGCGAACAATAGAATTAATTTTTTGTACTTAGTGTTAACACTGCAATAGTAATAATCCCCCCATTCTGCCCCTACTAGTAATCATGTTTCTCATAGTCCCCCAGTGTGTGTGGGACAGTACAAAAATAACCTCTTACAATGGGCACCACCTCAAGAAATACCACTATAATGTGCACTAGTACAAATAATAGAACTTTTAATTTGCGCCAGTGCAAAAAATACCCCCTTTAATGTTTGCCAGTGCAAAAAATCCCTGCTTATAATGTGTGCGAGGGTAAAAATACCTCCTTATAATGCATACTAGTGCACAAAATACCCACTTATAATGCGTGCCAGTGCAAAAAATGCCCCCTTAAAATGTGTGCCAGTGCAAAAAATGCCCCCTTAAAATGTGTGCCAGTGCAAACAATGTCCACTTCTGTGTGTCAGTACAAAAAATGCTCCCTCTTAGTGCCCCCAGTAGAGCCGATGTCTCCATAATGTGTGCCATTACAAGAATATGCCCCTTTTTGTGTGCCAGCACCAAATGCCTCTATTTAGTGCAGCCAGTAGATGTCATAGTGCTCCTCCCCCACCCCATGGTGGCCCAACATCATAGTTCCAAATAATAAATCAATTCAAATACTCACCTTCATGTGGCTGTCACCAATGTGGTGCAGGCCTTTTCCATCCTGTTTTCTGAGCTGTACACTGCCCAGCTCAAGCAGCACAATGATGACTACCACCAGTTCTGGCCTCTGATGGGCTACAGGCACTAGGCCTGAAGCCTTTAGGAGGGAAAGGTGGAGCAGGGAGACATGCCCGTGCCCTTCTGCAGCACCTAACTGTATTGTTGTCCTGAGGACGGCGATACATAATTGGTGTTGCGTCACTGGCAAGGGCCCTCCTGGCTTAAGGACCCGGTCTCAATCGAGACTGTTGAGACCCCTATAGCTATGCCTCTAACATTCTTCATACATACTCAACCAATTTTTTTTTTTGCTCAGCTCTGTTAAAGGGTAGTTACCCAGAAAGAGCTGCATATCTGGTATGAGACAGTCATTTTTCCTTTCCTTTTTGTAAGATGCGTTGTTGCACGTTTCTTTTCCAGAGAAGCATTTTGGGCAGATACAAGCACAGACACAGATAGACTATCTGATTATGAAAAAGTAATTTGAGCCTACAGCTAGGTGAAAATCTTATTATGAAAAACCACAGAATAAACAGTTTGACCAAACATGTCATGGAAAGAAATAGGAGAAAATTAATCTATGAAGCACATGGAGATATATATAAATATAATTACTAGAGATGAGCAAATTCATTCTTTATTTATTTGAAATTAATTCACAATTTTTCAAAAAAATTGGCTTTTAACCCAAATCTTTTATAACTCATTTTAAGCATTGCAGCTTTCTTTCCAAAAAGATTAAAAAAGTTGAGTGTTTCACAACTATAGCATAGCCTTTCAGTCATTGATTAGCCTTTTAAACCAACTTACATAGCATAACTAGGTGAATAGGTAAGTCAACCTCATACCTGCAAGTAGCTCTTTCAGAACAAAAGCCCATCAGAGCATATAGAATCAGATTTTAAAACCTTGGGGAACCTCTGGGTCAGTACTATTTCTACTATAGAGACCAGTTAACATACAGGATGAAAATTGAAGGCTAGGCAGCGTTTCTCTAGGTTTCTGGGGAAAATGTATGCATGTATAACATCCGCTGGCATCCTTTTTGTCAGAAAAGTTAATTTAAATATTTTTCCCTGTGTCAGCTTTTGATGGGCTACAGACCCTAGGCATGAAGCCTATCAGAGGAAACGACAGGGAAAGGAAACATTGCTCCAGTGCCCCACCAAGTGATTCAAGTGCATCGCTGTCCTGAGGAGAATATGGAGAGATAAGCTCTCATTGCCCACAGCCCTACCATGCCATTCAATAATCTACTGGGTTTCTGGGGAAAATATATGAAAATTAGCACATCTTAAATCTGCTGGCATCGGATAGGCTTAGGAAAGCTAAATTGAATATATCTTTCTCCATCATTTGCCTGAAATGCATTACAAAAAGCTTGTTAGAATCTGAACTTTTGGGGAAATTCTGAGCAAATTCCAAACGGTAGAATCTATTCTCTAATTCTTAATATTGCTATCACTGTCGATGTCTGTGAGGAGCTCTAGACTTGTTAGTAAGATTGTGTGTAAAATCAAATGTGGGTCTATGGATAGCTTCAGATATGGTTTCACTTCTTATCTGTCTCTACGTGGGCCCAATGGGGGCCTATCATCTGCCATAACCTAAGACACTGCCAACTTGCCTGACTGTTCGATCCATCCCTGTGTTTCTAATGTGGCCAGGGAAACCTTAATTGTAAATAAATTGTAATAAACTACTACATTCTTACATACCATTCATAATAGATAGGAATATCAGAAGTGGAGATCATGAGATAGGTTCAATGTTGCACCAACTTGTGAATGTAGTCCACCATCTCCAATCCTAGCTAAATGAACCTGTCCTGTTCACTTGAAACAATCTCACATTTAAGCACCACACATCCAGCATTATATCCATATTACTGATCCCATAGGCAGTCTATGCCCATGCATGTGGCAATGCTGTATGGATGGACCCTGTTGACCTTTAGTTGAATCCACAACAGACCGGGTATATACAGCATATCTCAAGCACTGTTTTACCAAATAATAATCCAGATCATCATTTTGCATTAAAAAAAAATGCTGTCCACTAGAATATTGAAACAACTTTGCAATGTTCCTTGCAGAAAATAGTGAAGAACCTGACAAAGGACAATACACAACTGCAAGAAAAAGTATCCTCTCTGCAAAATGAAACCCAGGCCCAGGCTGAGATGATCCAGACCCTCCAGGATAAGCTACTGAGTTCTACAACAAAGATGCGAAGGGTGGAAACAGAAAATATGGTAACTTTCCATGGGGCAGGTTAACAAATATCAATATCTAAAACAAGATTGTAATTGTGTTGTCTACTCTTGCCAATCCATTTTTTGTCAAGTAAGTGCATCATGGAGTGTCTTGGTGTTGGGACTCCCAGTGATCGGCTGTAATGTGTGGAAGAGCATTGCAGCAAGTGTTCAGTTCATTTATAGCACCTCCAAGGGTATATAATCACTTGCAGTAATGGACATTTCATGGTATAAGAGTGAGAGTTCCCCTTGTGCTAAGCCTTGCTTAGCTTCTTTCAAGTAACTGTGGTAATTTCAGTCAAATCATATGGACAAGTGTCATGCTGTTTATGGAAGAAAGGTAGTTTTTTTTATAATAAAAAAGCATACCTGAGTAAAAAAAAAATGTGCATAATGGCTGTGCTTCATTTCACAATCATAACTGTGAAGGAATGGGTCTTTTTTTAGGCTTGCTTAATGTCTTTTTCAGCCATGTTCTTCCCTGGTTCACCTCTACAGCTAGATGCATTTCTCTCTGAAGCAGGGGGTGTCTCCCTTTTATGGAAGTCTGACAGTATTATACTGGCAGTAACGTAAGTTCCCTTACTTTTCACTGTTTGTTTTCATCTAGGGAGCACACACAGCAGATGAGAGTAGAAAGAACACACAAACAGGATGCTCCTCTGCTCTTGAAAAGCTGTGAAGAAGCACTGCTTCTACCCAGGGTTCTCAAGCTCAGCTAACTTTGACACAGCACTATTTCTTGTGAGCCATGTTCTATGTCTCTGGTGGCTGGTGACGGACCTTGGAAAATAACAGGCAGTGAACTCCAAATTAGGTGGAAGTAAGACCCCTAGTGTCCATGACTTTTTATTAGGTGGATGCAGGCAGATTTTTTTAAACTTTAAATAATTTAGAAATGTGTTAATTACACCATTATTAAATTGTGTAAATGTACAGTGACTCTTTATGTTGTCCTAATGTCATAATCCAGTCTTTTACTGTGACAGTTACTAAAAGGAATGTGTGATCAGAACATTAACAATTGTGTAAATCACGCTTTTAATGGGAGGAGTTAACATCCTTTGTGTTTTCATTTTTTTATGTTCAGTGTTCCTCTATATATAAAAAAATATAATAATCTAAAATCATGGAATTTTCACACTGCCTAGAATATGTAGATACTTTCTGTTCTTTGAGAGGAGACACTTGAGTCATACATGGGATACAATGGACAGGACTATTGAATTATATGGCAGAGCTTTCTAGGCATGCTCTGTGACCTGTGCAGAGGTCAGGAAGGTGTAGGTAAGGTGTGATATCACCTATTGTGAATGGTTTATTCTGTGTTATCTATACAGGGTGGTATCTCTCATTGTAATTCTGTCTGTGATGATAATGAGATTGCTACTGAAAAGCTACCTGTATAGAACAGGAAGATCATATAGTTTAGGTTAACTGCATGATTTTATTTTTTTATGTGATGTTTAGAAGCTGACTTGATTCGCACCGAAGCCAAATTTCCTCACGCTTCGTGGTAACGAATTAGATTTTTTCATAAATGGCTGCTAAAATTGGCTGCTACACATGTGAGGGCATGGAGAAAGGAACTCTGGGAAGGTGGAGTCAACCATAATGCCATGCATGCAGCCAATCAGCAGCCAGCCAGCCCTGTGATGTCACAGCCCTATAAATAGCCTCAGTCCTCTTGGATTCTGCAATTTTTCAGTGTACTTAGTGCAGGGAGAGACGTCAGCAGGCGCTAAGGACAGTGCTAGGAAAAGCCTCATTGTGTTAAAAAAGCGATTTACAAGTGCAGGGAAAGATTATTAAAGGTGCAGGGAAAGGATAGGGAAGAATCTTTCCACAGCATTTATGTAGAACAGGGTTCAGTAGGGAAAGTTACAGCCTGGGTAATAGAAACAATCCTATTACACCTTTCTGCACTGACTGGGGATCCAAATAGCCATTATACAGCTCTGTAATTCCAGAAAAACGTTCTTGTTATTGGGGTGCAAGTGTTGTTTGATACAGCCATTAACAGGGTTTATTACAAGGAAATATTTCAACAGTATGTCTTAATTGCCCTTGTGCGGTGCAGTTATATGTTGTAATAACCTTTTTGCTGTGTATTAGTGGCAAAAGAAAAATATATTCACCGTTCAGCCCTGCAGTTATCTGTTAAAAAGCCTTTAGTGGCGTATATAAGTGGAAAAAGAAAAATATATTCGCAGTTCACCACTGGTTATCTGTTGAAAAGCCTTTAGTGGCATATATAAGTGGAAAAAGAAAAATATATTCACCGTTCAGCCCTGCAGTTATCTGTTAAAAAGCCTTTAGTGGCGTATATAAGTGGAAAAATAAAAATATATTCGCCGTTCACCACTGGTTATCTGTTGAAAAGCCTTTAGTGGCGTATATAAGTGGAAAAAGAAAAATATATTCACCGTTCAGTGTTACACTTATATGTTGAAAAGGCTTGTGTAGTGACAAAGTGGAAAAAAATTAGGGCCTAATTGCCATTTAGTGGTGCAGTTATGTATTCAAAAGGTCTTTTTGCCATGTATTAGTGGCAAAAGAAAACTATATTTGCTGTTTTTGGGGTGTTTTAATTTCCTATTTATTTATTTAATCTAATAGTATGTCTGAAAGAGAAGTGCCAGGCCCTGCACAGGGGAGTGGCAGAGGCGTAAATGTTTCTGGCGCAGGCACAGGTCGAGCATAATAAGGAGCAGTGGTAGCAGGGGCCATTTCGAGAGGCCTGAGCTCCCAGTGTCAGCTAGCAGTAGTGTCTTGACCAGCAACCCAGCAGTTCTTGATTGGTTGTGTCGATCTTCGACTTCATCGCAAGTGACAGCAGCACCAGCAGCCTGAGTCTAGAGTCGCTGATGAGCAGCTTTCTTCAACTGCAGGTAAAGAAACTACTTGCCAGCAGCTAGACATAGAGCAGAACTTGAACCACCAGGTGGTGGCATACTTTTGCACTCTGCCAGCTGTCATTGAAGATCCACTGAACTATTGGGCAGTCAAACTGGCCAAGTTTGCCCTGGAAAAGCTGTCCTGCCCGGCCAGTAGTGTGGCATCAGAGTGGGTGTTTAGTGCGGCGGGGGCCATAGTTACCCCAAGGAGAACTCGCCTGTCCACCCAAAATGTGGAGAGACTGACCTTTGCCAAGATGAATTAGGCGTGGATCAGCCAGGATTTCCACCCACCAATGCCTGGCATCAGATTAGATCATCCATGCTGCCTCACCCAAACCTTGACAAAAGAGACTGGTTCCTTCTGGCTACCTGACTCAGCAAGGAAACCACTTCTAGGCCAAATTGCTTAATAATGCATGTTCTTCTTGTTCACGCTGTATCTCAAAAGAATTTTTGGGGAAAATTGATGGGTGATTGTAGACTTTCTTCTGTATGAACCGAATTCCATTATCCTTTCATTGGTGAAATTTTTTTGGGGGCACAACCTTTTTTGGGAAAATTGATGGTTGATTGTCGACTTTCTTCTGTATGAACCGAATTCTATTATCCTTTCATTGGTGAAATTTTTTATTTCGAACATGTTTTTTCGGGTAAATTGATGGGTGACTGAAGACCACCTTTTGCTGTATGGACTGAATTACGTTGTGGTGAAATATTTTATTTCAAAATTGTTTTTTTCGGGAAAATTGATGGGTGATTGAAGAACTCCTTTTGCTGTATGGACCGAATTACGTCGTTGTGGGTCCTGCAGTGAACACAATGAAGACACTGATGACAACACACCAGCAGACTTTGCCTTTACTATCTATTCACAATTAAATAAAGCAGCTTCAGTAAGCTGAACATATTCATGTGTTTCTATCTGCTCCGTCTGCATTCGATCTCCACAGCACACGTGACATGACAGGAAAACCTCTGCTTTGGAGTCCAAGTCCAGTTTCTTAAGATCAGGAGTTCCATCAGAATTGTGCGTAACATTCTTGCTCCCTGTTCAAAGCCATAACAAAAGAACAAAAGGATTTCTTCCCCAATAATACTAGTGATGGAGCATGTGAACCAGGCCTAATGGTTCTTTCACACATCCATATGATCAGTGCAATCAGACCCCCTCTGGGGAAAGCTTTTATTATGGAGCAGTCATTCAGCATCATATATAAGTTACTTTTACAGAAAGTGTGAGGAAAATATATTATGAAACAACAAAAATACAAAAAGTACATGAAAACAGTGACAACCTCCTGATGCTGCTGCCACCTCCACACCCTGTCATTTTGCCGCTCTGTGGTCTCCTGATGCTGTCGCCACCTCACCACTATGTCATTGTGCCACTCTGTGGACTTCTCATGCTGTTCCCACCCTACTCATTTCATGAATGGGACACTATTTTGCCTTTTGGCCTGGCTGACAGCATCATTTATTTGACCTTTCTTCGGATCTGTCAGAAGGAAGGAAAAATTAGACGCACAACGGATCCTGTCTGTGTAGCAGCTGTTAGGCCTGTATGGTCCCATCAGAATTGGCTTATAATTTGGTAGCCAAAAGCAGGAGTGGGTACAAAACACAGAAGACATGCAAATATTCCATTCAAGTGTCATCTCTATTTTGGATCCACTCCTGTTTTTTGGGGCATTAGCAATACTGATGGATTACTGAGCAAATGCTGACCATGTGAAGGCATATGCTCCACAGACAGGATCCGTTTTTTGTGGGTTATTGTTCTGACGGATCAGAGGAAGGGTAAAATAATCAGTGACGTCAACACAAACTTACTGCTGACACCCTCTCCACTCTGTGGGGGGGCTCTACTTGTATAAGCGTTTAATAGAACAGGTTCTGTAGACATCTATGTGGAATCAGCTGACAACGGTGTAAAAGGAGTGCGCTTCTTCTTGACGCTAACATCGACCTATAAGGCTGAGTTCACACTTGAGCTATTTGGTCAGTTTTGGCCCCGTAACTGCCCAAATAAGTGAAGTGTGCAGTGATTTTAAGAGCGACGCCTGTCATCTGCATGTCATACTGACCCACAGTATTATTTCACTACCACAGCAGACTCCTTATGCGTGTTACTCCAAGGCACAGTGTTCTACACGACTATAAAAGCTCTCTACAGCCCGGAAATAGCCATTTTTTAACGTGATTCGCCACAAATAAATTTGGATCAAACCGAATCTTTTCAAAAAATTCATCAAACCGTCCGAATCGAATTTTTGAGAAATTCGCTCATCTCTAGTGATGTTAAACACTCTTGCAATAAAATGATATATTTTATTCCTACAAACGCTCGTTCATAATAATCTGACTGTCTAAAGGTGCTGCAGATCATTGGGTGACATGATCGGAGGTGCAGACACCTCAATCATTGTTCCCGGGCAGCAGATCATGCTGCCTAAATAGCAATCTGCTGCCCAGGAGCATGATTTTGTATAGGGACAAGTGATAGCAGTAGCGATGGCTCGTCCCATTACTGTGTACTGTATTACTGTGTAACTGCAGCAGTCACATCCACTTAACGAGCAGCCGACTGTTGGGAAGGAACGCAAAAAAACGGATCCGCAAAAAATACAGATGACGTCCGTGTGCATTCCGTTTTTTTGCGTTACGGAACAGCTGGCCCTACTGAACAGTACTATCCTTGTCCGTTATGCGGACAACAATAGGACATGTTCTATCTTTGAACGGAAATACGGAAACGGAAGGCATATGGAGTACCTTCCGTTTATTTTGTGGATCCATTGAAAAGAATGGTTCCGTATATGGTCCGTATATGGAATGCAAAAAATGGAATATAAACGGGGAAAAAAAGAGGCAAGAGGCCTGAAGGTATTCTGGGAGTTGCTGATTCACAAAAGAGAATGCTACCACCCATCATCATGCTGTAGATCAGGGATCAGCTACCTTCGACTCTCTAGCTGTCATGAAACTACAACTCCCAGCATAGACACTTACAAAGCTTTTCTTGTAACTCTCATAGAAGTAAAAGGAGGATTCTGGGAGTTGAGGTTTCAAAACATTTAGATTAGCAGAGGTTGCTGATCCCTGTTGTAGATAATAAAAGTGACTACAGACACCGTCAGTAGCAGAATAAACATTTACATTTAGTGATTTACGGGTGACATCTCCTCCAGAGTTCTTCTCTTTCCCTTTCTTTCCATTAGATTCAGACAACCATAGTTGGCTTCTCCAGGCCACAACTCATCTGCAGAATTTGCCACCCAGATGTCTTCAGCTTCTCACTTTACTAACACATTAACTGACACAAACTTTTTTTCAGTGATACATGCTGTGCTTTGAATGTAATACACTGTGCTCCTGAATACAACCATGTTACGTACTATGCATCCCAAACACAGTGCCCCTATAGATAATGCCACATGCTCTGTGCCCCCACAATATGCCACATATACTGTGCCACATGTTCTATGCCCCCATACTGTGCCACATGCTTTGTGCTCCTGTGATCTGCCCCTCCTTATATAGTGATACATGCTCTGTGCCACCTTATAGATACATGCTCTGTGCCCCCATATAGTGATGCATGCTCTGTGCTCCTTATAGAGTGATACATGCTCTGTGCCCCCTTATAAAGTGAGACATGCTCTATGCCCCATGTTCTGTGCCTCCTTTTATAATAAGACCTGCTCGATGCCCCCTTATGTAGTGATACATGCTCTATGTTCCCATGCTTTGTGCCCTTCTTTACGATGATACAACATGCTATGTGCCCCCTTATATAGCAATACATGCTCTGTGCCCCCTCATACAGTGATATATCTTCTGTGTACCCATGTTGTGTCCCCTTGGATTGTGCCTCCATACTCTGTTCCCCTTTATACAGTTGCAAGAAAAAGTATGTGAACCCTTTGGAATGATATGAATTTCTGCACAAATTGGTCATAAAATGTGATCTGATCTTCATCCAAGTCACAACAATAGACAATCACAGTCTGCCTAAACTAATAACACACAAAGAATTAAATGTTACTATGTTTTTATTGAACACAACATGTAAACATTCACAGTGCAGGTGAAAAAAGTATGTGAACCCTTAGATTTAATAACTGGTTGAACCTCCTTTGGCAGCAATAACTTCAACCAAACGTTTCCTGTAGTTTCAGATCAGACGTGCACAACGGCCAGGAGTAATTCCTGACCATTCCGCTTTACAGAACTGTTTCAGTTGAGCAATATTCTTGGGATGTCTGATGTGAATCGCTTTCTTGCGGTCATGCCACAGCATCTCAATCGGGTTGAGGTCCGCACTCTGACTGGGCCACTCCAGAAGTCGTATTTTCTTCTATTTGAGCCAATGTGTTGTTGACTTACTTCTATGCTTTGGGTCGTTGTCCTGTTGCAACATCCATCTTCTGTTGAGCTTCAGCCGGTGGACAGATGGCCTTAAGTTCTCCTCCAAAATGTCTTGATAAACTTGGGAATTCATTTTTCCTTCGATGATAGCAATCCGTCCAGGCCCTGATGAAGCAAAGCAGCCCCAAACCATGATGCCCCCACCACCATACTTCACAGTTGGGATGAGGTTTGATGTTGGCGTGCTGTGCCTCTTTTTCTGCACACATAGTGTTGTGTGTTTCTTCCAAACAACTCAACTTTGGTTTCATCTGTCCACAAAATATTTTGCCAGTACTGCTGTGGAACATCCAGGTGCTCTTGTGCAAACTGTAAACGTGCAGCAATGTTTTTTTTTTTTTGGACAGCAGTGGCTTCCTCTGTCGTATCCTCCTATGAAATTGATTCTTGTTTAGTGTTTTACGTATCGTAGATTCGCTAACAGGGATGTTAGCATGTGCCAGAGACTTTTGTAAGTCTTTAGCTGACACTCTAGGATTCTTCTTCACCTCAATGAGCAGTCTGCTCTGTGCTCTTGCAGTCATCTTTACAGGACGGCCACTCCTAGGGAGAGTAGCAGCAGTGCTGAACTTTCTCCATTTATAGACAATTTGTCTTACCGTGGACTGATGAACAGCAAGGCTTTTGGAGCCTTTCCAGCTTTATGCAAGTCAACCATTCTTAATCGTAGGTATTCTGAGAGCTCTTTTGTACGAGGCATCATTCACATCAGGCAATACTTCTTGTGAAAAGCAAACTCAGAACTGGTGTGTGTTTTTTTTATAGGGCAGGGCAGCTGTAACCAACACCTTCAATCTCATCTCATTGATTGGACTCCAGTTGGCTGACACCTCACCCCAATTAGCTCTTGGAGATGTCATTAGTCTAGGGGTTCACATACTTTTTAAACCTGCACTGTGAATGTTTACATGATGTGTTCAATAAAAACATGGTAACATTTAATTCTTTGTGTGTTATTAGTTTAAGCAGACTGTGATTGTCTATTGTTGTGACTTAGATGAAGATCAGATCACATTTTATGACCAATTTGTGCAGAAATCCATATCATTTCAAAGGGTTCACATACTTTTTCTTGCAACTGTATAGTGATACATGTACTTTTTCCCTCAAGCTCTGTGCTATTCACATGCCTGTTTTTTTTTTTTTTTTTTTCTTTAAATGACCTGTGGATAGTGGCTGTTAAAAAAAATAGAAAAATGGAAAAGTCCTATTTTTGTCCATTTTCACAGCCAGACAGATCCCATTAAATCAATGAGACCTGTTTTGACAGTCTTTTAGACAGGAGTACGCTTATCTAACAGCCATTAAAAACTGAGAAAAAATATCTTTAAGGGGTTAAAATAAAAAATAATTACTCCCCTCAGCCACTTGCACACACAGGGATACTCACACCTCATTGGATGCAGCAGGACCTGCAATCCCAGCATGATGACATCACCAAGCTGGGAACGTCAGGTCCTGCTGCCCTCAGTGAAGGGCGCGTTTCCCTGTGCATGTAAGTGGTTGAGGTGATACTGGGGGTCACTAATGCAGGCATTAATAATATTAGATGGCATTAAAGGGGGTATTAATAATATTAGGGAGCACTAATGGGGACATTAATCATACTAGGTGTCACTAATGGGGGCATTAATAATAGTGGGGACAGTATAAGGGGCATTAACAAACTTGCAGGGCACTAAAGGGGCATTAATCATACTGGGGCATTATGGGGGACATTTTATGTCCAGGGGATATTATTGGGACACTGCAGAGGTTGGAATAAAAAATAAAAATAAAAAATAAAAATAAAAAAAAAATTGAATTTAGCCGTTTTTAATGGCTGTTAAAAACAGACAGACAGATAATGGATGCACAAATGATTGAAGAAGGCCATGAAAAACAGTGTGTCAGTTTTTAATGTCCATTTTGTTTTCACTGTTGTGTAAATGTAGCCTTAGGTTACTTTCACATTAGAGTATTTTGCAAAACCGTCATGCATCTGCAAAAATTCTTCCGTTACAATAATACAACCGCCGTCATGAACGGATCCGGTTGTATTATGTCTTCTATAGCCATGATGGATCCGTCTTGAACACTATTGAAAGTCAATGGGGACGCATCCGTTTTCTATTGTGTCTGAGAAAACAGATCAGTCTCCATTGACTTGCATTGTACATCAGGACGAATCGGTCTTGCTCCACACCGCGGACAGAAAAACGCTGCTTGCAGCGTTTTTCTGTCCGCGATGAGGACGCAACCAAACGGAATGCGTTTGGGTGCATTGCGTTTCGTTCAGTTCAGTTTTGTCCCCATTGACAATGGGACAAAACTGAACTGTTTTCTTCTGCTATTGAGATCCTATGACTGATCTAAATAGCGGAATTGAAAACGCTAATGTGAAAGTAGCCTTAGTCTGTTAAGTTCTTTTTCTTATTGATAACAAGAAGGTGGCTTAACTTGCTGGTCAAATCCTATAATGTTTTTCTTTGTAAAGCTACATTCACACTACAGTGAAAAAAAAAATAATTAGCATTCATTTTCTGGATAGCTGGACATTTTGCATCCGTTACAGCCATTAAAAATGGAAAATTCAACTGCCTTATTTTTATAAATCCCAACCCCTGCAGGGTACATTGGATACATAATGTCCCCAATAGTTCCCCCATTATTATTAATATCCCATTTCTGGCCCCCAGTATTATTAATACCTCTATTAGTGACCCCCATTATTAATAATGCCTCAGCTGTTCCAAGTATTATTAGAGGCTATGTACACCTTTGCCGGCAATTTGTTTATTATTGCATTGTACTCATTGTGAACTAAAAAACATTTTTTAAATTGGTCTTTATTAAAAATATGGAACCCTTTTCTCTGTATCGGGCTAAGATGCCCTAATAGGGCTCTTTCACACGAGCAGGTAATCCGCTGTGTGAAAGAGCCAAGCCCCGTTCTGGACAGCAGAGAAACATGATTAATGATGCTCTCTGTCTCTCTGTGACCTTTCTACTACAAAATCACAACAACTTTATCACTGTGATTTTGTAGTAAAAAGATCACAGACAGGCACAGAGCATTATTAATCATGTTAGGCCTCTTTCAGACGGGCGTTGCAGGAACACCCGCGATTTTTCCGCGCGAGTGCAAAACATTGTAATGCGTTTTGCACTCGCGTGAGAAAAATCGCGCATGTTTGGTACCCAAACCCGAACTTCTTCACAGAAGTTCGGGCTTGGGATTGGTGTTCTGTAGATTGTATTATTTTCCCTTATAACATGGTTATAAGGGAAAATAATAGCATTCTGAATACAGAATGCATAGTACAATAGCGCTGGAGGGGTTAAAAAATAATCATAATAATTTAACTCTCCTTAGTCCACTTGATCGCGTAGCCCGGCATCTCTTCTGTCTCCTTTTGCTGAACAGGACCTGTGGTGACGTCACTCCAGTCATCACATGATCCATTTGGTGATGGATCATGTAATGACCGGAGTGACGTCACCGCAGGTCCTGTTCAGCAAAGGAGACAGACGAGATGCCGAGCAGCGCGATCAAGTGGATTAAGGCGAGTTAAATTTCTTTAAAAAAAAATTTAACCCCTCCAGCGCTATTTTACTATGCATTCTATATTCAGAATGCTATTATTTTCCCTTATAACCATGTTATAAGGGAAAATAATGATCGGGTCTCAATCCTGATCGTCTCCTAGCAACCGTGCGTGAAAATCGCACCGCATCCTTCCTTGCTTGCGGATGCTTGCTATTTTCACACAACCCCATTCATTTCTATGGGGCCTGCGTTACGTGAAAAACGCATAAAATAGAGCATGCTGCGATTTTCACGCAACGCATAAGTAATGCGTGAATATCACCGCTCATGTGAACAGCCCCATTGAAATAAATGGGTCGGTATTCAGTGCGGGTGCAATGCGTTCAACTCACGCATCGCATCCGCGCGGAATACTCGCCCGTGTGTAATACCATTCATGTAGTAATGCAGATAATAGTCTACAATTGTGGTGAAAAATCCCTGTATAGCAAATGATGCAGTAATGAGACAACTTGTGGATGCTCTATATCAAAGAGGTTGTAAACCATAAGTAACAATGTAATATATCTTGTATTCTGGTTTCTGGTACAGAGTACATGCAGGCTAACCATGGGTGCAGTGTATACACTGAGGATGCTGCTTCTGACTGATCCGTGATAGTGAAGACTTATCTGTGTTCTTTCTTCATCTCTCTAGGCTGAATGTTCCGATAAAAATAAAAAGATGGGGGCGTTACATATGACGATTGCTAATTTGGAAGGTGAGGTGAAAAGACTGAAAGACGAGTGCAAGGTAACTACAATTAATCTAGAAGTTTGTAGATTTACATAGTTTTCCATGAATGATGAAATATATTTTTCAGATGGGGCTTAGATTTATATATGGGCTAAAGAGTTTTTCTGAGACTTTTTTAATATTGATAACCTATCCTCAGGATAGGTCATTAGTATCTGATCGCTGGGGGTCTGACACCTGGGACCCCGCCAATCAGCGGTTTAAGAAGCCATCAGTGCTCGCAGTATGACCGCAGCCTTCTCAGAGCTTAGCCTATGCCAGTGGGGATGAACCTATGGCATGGGTGCCATAGCGGGCACTCGGAGCCCTCTCTGAGGGCACCCGCACCCTGGAAAAAGTCTATGGTGTACCCATATGCCTTAGACTTTTCCTGCCATTCATCAGCGCAGGGAGCACTATAAACAGCACAGGCAGCGCACTGAATGTAGGCAGGCTGTTATAGCTAAATGATAAAGTACATGGAAGATATACTATATTGGACTGTAGTATTCTGGGTATATTGCCGCGTTGGCACTTTGCGATAAATATGTGGGTTTTGGCTACTCGGTCTGTAAAAGGTTCGCCATCACTGGCCTAGGCCATGTGACGTCACATTCATCATGGGGGGCAGTGTCTAAGAGTTTTAATCTGTCACTAGCTGCAAGCTTGTTATACAAGAATACAAGTACGCCGCAGTATCTGACAGCGTCATAAAGATAGATAGGTTGTGTGCACCATCCACACTGCAAGCTGATAGATGTGCTAGCAAAACAAAGCAACAGCAGTGACAGGGTCTTTTAATCTTTAGTTTTAGAGTATATTTGAACAATGTGGAAAATAAAGTTAAGTAGGTGCTCCTTTCTCATTGTAGGTGCGGGTCCCAGAGGTGGAACCCGCACCTATTAGACAATGGGGGCATATCCTAGCAATATGCCCCCATTGTCTGAGATGGCAAAACCCCTTTAAGTATAACCCGACATTTGTCAGAGTGAATTTGAATTGCATTGTCACTTCATCAGTCACATGGCCTAGGCATCTCGACTGGAAATGGGGCTAAACTGAGAGAGCTGCAAGCACTGGTGCCGTCTCCAACAGCTGACTGGCCGGGGTCCTGGGTGTCAAGTCCTCACCAATCGGATAGGTCATCAGTAGAAAAGTTGCAGTTATTAAATGTTGCAAGTATCAATGTGTCATTGCTTTAAAGGATATACCTGCTACACTGCACATAGCAGCATGTTATAGAGCAGGAGGAGCTAAGCAGATTCATATACAGTGGCGGAAATAATTATTTGACCCCTCACTGATTTTGTAAGTTTGTCCAATGACAAAGAAATGAAAAGTCTCAGAACAGTATCATTTCAATGGTAGGTTTATTGTAACAGTGGCAGATAGCACATCAAAAGGAAAAATCGAAAAAATAACTTTAAATAAAAGATAGCAACTGATTTGCATTTCATTGAGTGAAATAAGTATTTGAACCCCTACCAACCATTAAGAGTTCTGGCTCCCACAGAGTGGTTAGACACTTCTACTCAATTAGTCACCCTCATTAAGGACACCTGTCTTAACTAGTCACCTGTATAAAAGACACCTGTCCACAGAATCAATCAATCAAGCAGACTCCAAACTCTCCAACATGGGAAAGACCAAAGAGCTGTCCAAGGATGTCAGAGACAAAATTGTAGACCTGCACAAGGCTGGAATGGGCTACAAAACCATTAGCAAGAAGCTGGGAGAGAAGGTGACAACTGTTGGTGCGATTGTTCGAAAATGGAAGGAGCACAAAATGACCATCAATCGACCTCGCTCTGGGGCTCCACGCAAGATCTCACCTCGTGGGGTGTCAATGGTTCTGAGAAAGGTGAAAAAGCATCCTAGAACTACACGGGAGGAGTTAGTTAATGACCTCAAATTAGCAGGGACCACAGTCACCAAGAAAACCATTGGAAACACATTACACCGCAATGGATTAAAATCCTGCAGGGCTCGCAAGGTCCCCCTGCTCAGGAAGGCACATGTGCAGGCCCGTCTGAAGTTTGCCAATGAACACCTGAATGATTCAGAGAGTGACTGGGAGAAGGTGCTGTGGTCTGATGAGACCAAAATAGAGCTCTTTGGCATTAACTCAACTCGCTGTGTTTGGAGGAAGAAAAATGCTGCCTATGACCCCCAAAACACCGTCCCCACCGTCAAGCATGGGGGTGGAAACATTTTGCTTTGGGGGTGTTTTTCTGCTAAGGGCACAGGACAACTTATTCGCATAAACGGGAAAATGGACGGAGCCATGTATCGTGAAATCCTGAGCGACAACCTCCTTCCCTCTGCCAGGAAACTGGAAATGGGTCGTGGATGGGTGTTCCAGCACGACAATGACCCAAAACATACAGCAAAGGCAACAAAGGAGTGGCTCAAGAAGAAGCACATTAAGGTCATGGAGTGGCCTAGTCAGTCTCCGGACCTTAATCCAATCGAAAACCTATGGAGGGAGCTCAAGCTCAGAGTTGCACAGAGACAGCCTCGAAACCTTAGGGATTTAGAGATGATCTGCAAAGAGGAGTGGACCAACATTCCTCCTAAAATGTGCGCAAACTTGGTCATCAATTACAAGAAACGTTTGACCTCTGTGCTTGCAAACAAGGGTTTTTCCACCAAGTATTAAGTCTTTTTTTGTTAGAGGGTTCAAATACTTATTTCACTCAATGAAATGCAAATCAGTTGCTATCTTTTATTTAAAGTTATTTTTTCGATTTTCCTTTTGATGTGCTATCTGCCACTGTTACAATAAACCTACCATTGAAATGATACTGTTCTGAGACTTTTCATTTCTTTGTCATTGGACAAACTTACAAAATCAGTGAGGGGTCAAATAATTATTTCCTCCACTGTATAGTTTTGTGGGAAAAGTTTCAGCATAATATGTATCTTATATATATATATATATATATATATATATATATATATATATATATATATATATGTAATTCCCTAAGAGCCGGTTATAGTTATTGTTAACTTAATACAGTAGCCAAACAGGTTTTGAGCGCTCGTACCATGGAGGTATACTACTTGCCTGTCTCTGTTGCAGGTGGTATTCCTCCTGGGTAAGGATGGTGGTGTTGTTTGGGTTAGGAATGCGTGAGTCTTCAGCTTCTACTAACAGCGCGCGTGGTCCCGGACTGAGGAAGGAACTCGGTAGTTCCGAAACGTGTCGTTGTTTTGGTCCAAGCAGGCATCTGTATCCAGTGTGACGTCACACAGAAGACTTTTTTCTATCGGATTACTATCGCAGCTTCTGTCGCACGCGAGTGTCTCCGGCTGGGACCACGTGCGCTGGTAGTGGAAGCTGAAGACTCACGCACTCCTAAGCCAAACAGCGCCACCATCCTTACCCAGGAGGAATACCGCCCGCAACAGAGACAGGCAAGTAGTATACCTCCATGGTACGAGCACCATCGGTGTGGGTCTAATCATATACCTTTTCCTGACCCCTATTGAGGGGTTTGGCAATTAACCCTCTGTAGACCAAGCAGCGACAAACTCTTACTGAGTGTGAATCAGTGCAGTGTTGTCTCCTTTCTTTCACGGAAGCGCGGGTTCCAGAGCTCATATAATATTTATCTTATTCATTAAAAGAAAACCTGCAATGATTGAGTCCAGTGGGTGGTAATATTCAGTGTTTGACAGTCTGCCCTATATGGGTGTGCATAAGGTGATAGCTGTCAATCAAAGGGTAGGACCTGCCAAGGGACTCCTAAGCATGACAAGAGCAGGGGTTTCAATAAACAAGATACAAGTTAGGCTACATGCGGATCCGCAAAAAAAAAAAAAGGATGATATCCGTATGCCATCCGTTTTTTTTTTTTTGGCGGATTCAATGTAACAATGCTTAAAACGGACAAGAATAGGACATGTTCTATTTTTTTTTATGCGGGGCTACGGACCGGACATACTGATGCGGACAGCACACGGTGTGCTGTCCGCATTTTTTGAAGACCCATTATAATGAATAGGTCCGCATCCTATGCAGAAAAAAAACGGAACGACACGGAAACAAACAACGTTCGTGTGCATGTAGCCTTATACTGAATCTTTTGCCTCACAATGTTATATTGACCTGCTCAGTTCCTCCTGCTCTATAACATGCCGCCTGCAGACAGGATTGCACATACAACGTGACAGGTTCCCTTTTTGGAGGCTATAAACATTACACAGCTTCACTAATGTCAGAGATTGGCTTATCTCTTGTAGGAACAAAAGATTGGACATGTTTAAAGCCAAAATGCCCGATCATTCTTTCTCTGACATCAGCCATCAGCACAGAGTAGGTTGGCCCCATTTACATTTCATCGATCATGCCAAAATCAGCAGGTTAGACCAGGTTTTGTTCATTGTGTATGGGCACTTTAAAGGGATTGTCCAGGATTTGAGATGGATCGCCTATCCTCAGGACAACCGGCACCCCTCTGATCAGCTGTTACCTTGTAGCTACAGCGCTGGAAGTCAGTGCCAGAACTACATGGCTCCATCCATTGTGTAGTGGACATATATGGTAACCGCAGTTCTGTTTCCACTGAAGTGAATGGGAGCAGCGCTGCAGTTACCAGCTCTGACCACTACTCAATGGATGGAGCTGTGTAGTTTTTAGTGCCTGAGTTACAAGGTAACAGATAATTGGCAGGGGGGCAAGTGTTGTACCCCTGCCGATCTTGTATTGATTGCCTATCCTCAGCATAACAGGACTAAAAAGTGACTATGACTTCAGGAACCATATTGTGGTACCCAAAGCTGTTACCCCTTCCCAACACAGAACTGTGGGGTTCAGATGTCTCGAGGGTGGAAGATATGTTTATACTAAGAGAAGTTTACATTCAGCGCTAGGGCAAAAGGACATGTTGGTTTAGAAATGTGTGCAGTATGCAAAAGACATCCAGGAGATTTATGTTTCTTTTAATTACCCCAAATGTCCTATTTTTGATGATATTCATTTTTAAATGTTGTACATACGATTTAATAGAATGTAACATGGCTCATCCACTGAAGTTAGGAACATGGAAAATTAGATAAGATGGCAAGTAGAATAAGCACATGTCATAGTGTCCAAAATACAGCACCTCGAAGGACTATGGAGGTAGATAGGGATGAGCGAACCCGAACTGTATAGTTCGGGTTTGTACCGAATTTTGGGGTGTTCGTGACATGGACCCGAACATTTTCGTAAAAGTCCGGGTTCAGGTTCGGTGTTCGGTGCTTTCTTGGCGCTTTTTGAAAGGCTGCAAAGCAGCCAATCAACAAGCATCATACTACTTGCCCCAAGAGGCCATCACAGTCATGCCTACTATTGGCATGGCTGTGATTGGCCAGTGCAGCATGTGACCCAGCCTCTATTTAAGCTGGAGTCACGTAGCGCTGCACGTCACTCTGCTCTGATCAGTGTAGGGATAGGATGCAGCTGCTGCTGTTAGGGCGAGATTAGGCAGGGATTTACTCTTCCAAAACACTTAATGAAGTGATCGATCTACAGCTGTGAATCATTCAACCTCTGCTATTTAAATGCTCACTGTTTTTAGGCTGCCCAGAGCGTTTTTCTGTCACTTTTTTCTGGGGTGATCGGCGGCCATTTCGTGTCTTGTGGTGCGCCAGCACAAGCTGCCACCAAGTACATTTAACCAATAGTGTTTTTTTTTTTTTTGCTATATCCTATATCAGGGGCTTGGCTGTGCTTACTATTTTATTGAGGGGTGAAATACAATTGCCAAAATAGCAGTACCCTAAATCTGGTGTTTCAGCTGTGGCTAGCCAATTGTAATACTGTCTGCTGTCTGGCAAAGGATATATTTTTTTCTGGGTTGAAATACAATTCCCAAATTAGCAATTCCCTAAAGCAGTGGTTTCCTGCTGTAGCAGGCCAAGTTTAAAACTATCCATAAAAGGGTATATTACATTGAAGGTGCTGATGGGGTCATCCTCAATAACTTCACACGCTACTGTGCATTTCCAAGTCTAATTCTGTCCGAAAAAGGGATACCTGTCATCCAGGGCCTAAATACTAGGCCTACAATTTATATTCAGCTAAATCTGTGGTTATTGCTGTGGCTGGTCAAGTTATTTAGTGTCCGCCAAAGCACAGTTTTTTTTATGGGTTGAAATACAATTCCCAACTTAGCAATTCCCTAAATCAGTGGTTTCTGCTGTATCAGGCCAAGTTTAAATCTATCCATAAAAGGGTATATTACCTTGAAGGTGCTTATAGGGTCATCCTCAATAACTTCACACGCTACCGTGCATTTCCAAGTCCAATTCTGTCCGTAAACGTATACCTGTCATCCAGGGCCTAAATACTAGGCCTACAATTTATATTCAGCTAAAATCTGTGGTTACTACTGTGCCTTTATTAGTGTAATACGATACCTAAATAGATAGCCAGATAGTGTTAGGTGCCTGTAAAAAAAAAGGCCTGAATTTGAATTCAATACATTGGGCCAAATAATTTTTTTCTTATTGTTGTGAACGGTAACAATGAGGAAAACATCTAGTAAGGGACGCGGACATGGTCGTGGTGGTGTTAGTGGACCCTCTGGTTCTGGGAGAGGACATGGCCGTTGTGCCACAGCCACACGTCCTAGTGTACCAACTACCTCAGGTCCCAGTAGACGCTAGAATTTACAGCCATATTTGGTGGGGCCCAATGCCGTTCTAAGCATGGTAAGGCCTGAGCAGGTACAGGCATTAGTCAATTGGGTGGCCGACAGTGGATCCAGCACGTTCACATTATCTCCCACCCAGTCTTCTGCAGAAAGCTCACAGATGGCGCCTGAAAACCAAGCCCATCAGTCTGTCACAACACCCCCATGCATATCAGGGAAACTGTCTGAGCCTCAAGTTATGCAGCAGTCTCTTATGCTGTTTGAAGACTCTGCTGACAGGGTTTACCAAGGGCATCCACCTAGCCCTTCCCCAGCGGTGGAAGACATAGAATGCACTGATGCACAACCACTTATGTTTCCTGATGATGAGGACATGGGAATACCACCTCAGCACGTCTCTGATGAAACACAGGTGCCAACTGCTGCGTCTTTCTGCAGTGTGCAGACTGAACAGGAGGTCAGGGAGGAAGACTGGGTGGAAGACGATGCAGGGGACGATAAGGTCCTAGACCCCACATGGAATGAAGGTCGTGCCACTGACTTTCAGAGTTCGGAGGAAGAGGCAGTGGTGAGACCGAGCCAACAGCGTAGCAAAAGAGGGAGCAGTGGGCAAAAGCAGAACACCCGCCGCCAAGAGACTCCGCCTGCTACTGACCGCCGCCATCTGGGACCGAGCACCCCAAAGGCAGCTTCAAGGAGTTCCCTAGCGTGGCAGTTCTTCAAACAATGTGCTGATGACAAGACCCGAGTGGTTTGCACGCTGTGCCATCAGAGCCTGAAGCGAGGCATTAACGTTCTGAACCTTAGCACAACCTGCATGACCAGGCACCTGCATGCAAAGCATGAGCTGCAGTGGAGTAAACACCTTAAAAACAAGGAACTCACTCAGACTCCCCCTGCTACCTCTTCTGCTGCTGCCGCCTCGGCCTCTTCCTCCGCCTCTGGAGGAACGTTGGGACCTGCCGCCTAGCAAACAGAGGATGTACCACCAACACCACCACCTCTGTCACCAAGCATCTTAACCATGTCACACGGCAGCGTTCAGCTCTCCATCTCACAAACATTTGAGAGAAAGCGTAAATTCCCACCTAGCCACCCTCGATCCCTGGCCCTGAATGCCAGCATTTCTAAACTACTGGCCTATGAAATGCTGTCATTCAGGCTGGTGGACACAGACAGCTTCAAACAGCTCATGTCGCTTTCTGTCCCATAGTATGTTGTTCCCAGCCGCCACTACTTCTCCAAGAGAGCCGTGCCTTCCCTGCACAACCAAGTATCCGATAAAATCAAGTGTGCACTGCGCAACGCCATCTGTGGCAAGGTCCACCTAACCACAGATACGTGGACCATTAAGCACGGCCAGGGACGCTATATCTCCCTAACTGCACACTGGGTAAATGTAGTGGCGGCTGGGCCCCAGGCGGAGGACTGTTTGGCGCACGTCCTTCCGCCGCCAAGGATCGCAGGGCAACATTCTTTGCCTCCTGTAGCCTCCTCCTCCTACTCGGCTTCCTCCTCCTCTTCTTCCACCTGTTCATCCAGTCAGCCACACACCTTCACCACCAACTTCAGCACAGCCCGGAGTAAACGTCAGCAGGCCATTCTGAAACTCATATGTTTGGGGGACAGGTCCCACACCGCACAGGAGTTGTGGCAGGGTATTGAACAACAGACCGACGAGTGGTTGCTGCCGGTGAGCCTCAAGCCCGGCCTGGTGGTGTGCGATAATGGGCAAAATCTCATTGCAGCTCTGGGACTAGCCGGTTTGACGCACATCCCTTGCTTGGCGCATGTGCTGAATTTGGTGGTGCAGAAGTTCATTCACAACTACCCCGACATGTCAGAGCTGCTGCATAAAGTGCGGGCCGTCTGTGCGCGCTTCTGGAGTTCACATCCTGCCGCTGCTCGCCTGTCTGCGCTACAGCGTAACTTCGGCCTTCCCGCTCACCGCCTCATATGCGACGTGCCCACCAGGTGGAACAACACCTTGCACATGCTGGACAGACTGTGCGAGCAGCAGCGGGCCATAGTGGCGTTTCAGCTGCAGCATGCACGGGTCAGTCGCACTGCGGAACAGCACCACTTCACCACCAATGACTGGGCCTCCATGCGAGACCTGTGTGCCCTGTTGCGCTGTTTCGAGTACTCCACCAACATAACCAGTGGCGATGACGCTGTTATCAGTGTTAAAATACCACTTCTATGTCTCCTTGAGAAAACACTTAGGGTGATGATGGAAGAGGAGGTGGCCCAGGAGGAGGAGGAAGAGGGGTCATTTTTAGCACTTTCAGGCCAGTCTCTTAGAAGTGACTCAGAGGGAGGTTTTTTGCAACAGCAGAGGCCAGGTACAAATGTGGCCAGCCAGGGCCCACTACTGGAGGACGAGGATGAGGAGGAGGTGGAGGAGGATGAGGATGAAGCATGTTCACAGCGGGGTGGCACCCAACGCAGCTCGGGCCCATCACTGGTGCGTGACTGGGGGGGGAAACGCAGGACGATGACGATACGCCTCCCACAGAGGACAGCTTGTCCTTACCTCTGGGCAGCCTGGCACACATGAGCGACTACATGCTGCAGTGCCTGCGCAACGACAGCAGAGTTGCCCACATTTTAACGTATGCGGACTACTGGGTTGCCACCCTGCTGGATCCCCGGTACAAAGACAATGTGCCCACCTTACTTCCTGCACTGGTGCGTGATAGGAAGATGCGCGAGTACAAGCGCACGTTGGTAGACGCGCTACTGAGAGCATTCACAAATGTCACAGGGGAACAAGTGGAAGCCCAAGGCGAAAGCAGAGGAGGAGCAAGAGGTCGCCAACGCAGCTGTGTCACGGCCAGATCCTCTGAGGGCAGGGTTAGCATGGCAGAGATATGGAAAAGTTTTGTCACCACGCCACAGCTATCTGCACCACCACCTGATACGGAACATGTTAGCAGGAGGCAACATTTCACTAACATGGTGGAACAGTACGTGTGCACACCCCTCCACGTACTGACTGATGGTTCGGTCCCATTCAACTTCTGGGTCTCCAAATTGTCCACGTGGCCAGAGCTAGCCTTTTATGCCTTGGAGGTGCTGGCCTGCCCGGCGGCCAGCGTTTTGTCTGAACGTGTATTCAGCACGGCAGGGGGCGTCATTACAGACAAACGCAGCCCCCTGTCTACCACCAATGTGGACAAGCTGATGTTCATAAAAATGAACCAAGCATGGATCCCACAGGACCTGTCCATCCCTTGTGCAGATTAGACATTTATGGCTACCTCCCCTTAACCATATATTGTACTCCAGGGCACTTCCTCATTCAATCCTTTTTTTATTTTCATTTTACCATTATATTGCGGGGCAACCCAAAGTTGAGTGAACCTCTCCTCTGTCTGGGTGCCGGGGCCTAAAAATATCTGACAGTGGCCTGTTCCAGTGGTGGGTGACATGAAGCCTGATTCTCTGCTATGGGACCTCTCTCCTCTGTCTGGGTGCCGGGGCCTAAATATCTGACAATGGCCTGTTCTAGTGGTGGGTGACGTGAAGCCTGATTCTCTGCTATGACATGAAGCCTGATTCTCTGCTATGGGACCTCTCTCCTCTGTCTGGGTGCCGGGGCCTAAATATCTGACAATGGCCTGTTCTAGTGGTGGGTGACGTGAAGCCTGATTCTCTGCTATGACATGAAGTCTGATTCTCTGCAATGGGACCTCTCTCCTCTGTCTGGGTGTCGGGGCCTAAATATCTGACAGTGGCCTGTTCCAGTGTTGGGTGATGTGAAGCCTGATTCTCTGCTATGACACGAAGCCTGATTCTCTGCTATGACACGAAGCCTGATTCTCTGCTATGACACGAAGCCTGATTCTCTGCTATGACACGAAGCCTGATTCTCTGCTATGACACGAAGCCTGATTCTCTGCTATGACACGAAGCCTGATTCTCTGCTATGACACGAAGCCTGATTCTCTGCTATGACACGAAGCCTGATTCTCTGCTATGACACGAAGCCTGATTCTCTGCTATGACACGAAGCCTGATTCTCTGCTATGACACGAAGCCTGATTCTCTGCTATGACACGAAGCCTGATTCTCTGCTATGACACGAAGCCTGATTCTCTGCTATGACACGAAGCCTGATTCTCTGCAATGACAAGAAACCTGATTCTCTGCTATGACACGAAGCCTGATTCTCTGCTATGACACGAAGCCTGATTCTCTGCTATGACACGAAGCCTGATTCTCTGCTATGGGACCTCTCTCCTCTGTCTGGGTGCCGGGGCCTAAATATCTGACAATGGCCTGTTTCAGTGGTGGGTGACGTGAAGCCTGATTCTCTGCTATGACATGAAGCCTGATTCTCTGCTATGACATGAAGCCTGATTCTCTGCTATGACATGAAGCCTGATTCTCTGCAATGGGACCTCTCTCCTCTGTCTGGGTGCCGGGGCCTAAATATCTGACAATGGCCTGTTCCAGTGGTGGGTGACGTGAAGCCCGATTCTCTGCTATGACTTGAAGCCTGATTCTCTGCTATGACATGAAGCATGATTCTCTGCTATGGGACCTCTCTCCTCTGTCTGGGTGCTGGGGCCTAAATATCTAACAAAGGCCTTTTCCAGTGGTGGGTGACGTGAAGCCTGATTCTCTGCTATGACATGAAGCCTGATTCTCTGCAACGGGACCTCTCTCCTCTGTGTGGGTGCCGGGGACTAAATATCTGACAGTGGCCTGTTCCAGTGTTGGGTGATGTGAAGCCTGATTCTCTGCTATGACACGAAGCCTGATTCTCTGCTATGACACGAAGCCTGATTCTCTGCTATGACACGAAGCCTGATTCTCTGCTATGACACGAAGCCTGATTCTCTGCTATGACATGAAGCCCGATTCTCTGCTATGACATGAAGCCTGATTCTCTGCTATGACATGAAGCCTGAATCTCTGCTATGACATGAAGCCTGAATCTCTGCTATGACATGAAGCCTGAATCTCTGCTATGACATGAAGCCTGATTCTCTGCTATGGGACCTCTCTCCTCTGTCTGGGTGCCGGGGCCTAAATATCTGACAATGGCCTGTTCTAGTGGTGGGTGACGTGAAGCCTGATTCTCTGCTATGACATGAAGCCTGATTCTCTGCTATGGGACCTCTCTCCTCTGTCTGGGTGCCGGGGCCTAAATATCTGACAATGGCCTGTTCTAGTGGTGGGTGACGTGAAGCCTGATTCTCTGCTATGACATGAAGCCTGATTCTCTGCTATGGGACCTCTCTCCTCTGTCTGGGTGCCGGGGCCTAAATATCTGACAATGGCCTGTTCTAGTGGTGGGTGACGTGAAGCCTGATTCTCTGCTATGACATGAAGTCTGATTCTCTGCAATGGGACCTCTCTCCTCTGTCTGGGTGTCGGGGCCTAAATATCTGACAGTGGCCTGTTCCAGTGTTGGGTGATGTGAAGCCTGATTCTCTGCTATGACGTGAAGCCTGATTCTCTGCTATGACACGAAGCCTGATTCTCTGCTATGACACGAAGCCTGATTCTCTGCTATGACACGAAGCCTGATTCTCTGCTATGACACGAAGCCTGATTCTCTGCTATGACACGAAGCCTGATTCTCTGCTATGACACGAAGCCTGATTCTCTGCTATGACACGAAGCCTGATTCTCTGCTATGACACGAAGCCTGATTCTCTGCTATGACACGAAGCCTGATTCTCTGCTATGACACGAAGCCTGATTCTCTGCTATGACACGAAGCCTGATTCTCTGCTATGACACGAAGCCTGATTCTCTGCTATGACACGAAGCCTGATTCTCTGCTATGACACGAAGCCTGATTCTCTGCTATGACACGAAGCCTGATTCTCTGCTATGACACGAAGCCTGATTCTCTGCTATGACACGAAGCCTGATTCTCTGCTATGACACGAAGCCTGATTCTCTGCTATGACACGAAGCCTGATTCTCTGCTATGACATGAAGCCTGATTCTCTGCTATGACATGAAGCCTGAATCTCTGCTATGACATGAAGCCTGAATCTCTGCTATGGGACCTCTCTCCTCTGTCTGTGTGCCGGGGCCTAAAAATATCTGACAGTGGCCTGTTCCAGTGGTGGGTGACATTAAGCCTGATTCTCTGCTATGGGACCTCTCTCCTCTGTCTGGGTGCCGGGGCCTAAATATCTGACAATGGCCTGTTCCAGTGGTGGGTGACGTGAAGCCTGATTCTCTGCTATGACATGAAGCCTGATTCTCTGCAATGGGACCTCTCTCCTCTGTCTGGGTGTACCGGGGCCTAAATATCTGACAGTGGCCTGTTCCAGTGTTGGGTGACGTGAAGCCTGATTCTCTGCCATGAGACCTTTCTCCAATTGATATTGGTTAATTTTAATTTTTTTTATTTTTATTCATTTCCCTATCCGCATTTGTTTGCAGGGGATTTACCTACATTTTGCAGCCCTCTAGCCCTTTGCTGGGCTATTTTACAGCCTTTTTAGTGCCGAAAAGTTCGGGTGCCCATTGACTTCAATGGGGTTCGGGTTCGGGGCGAAGTTCGGATCCCGAACCCGAACATTTCCGGGAAGTTCGGCCGAACTTCTCGAACCCGAACATCCAGGTGTTCGCTCAACTCTAGAGGTAGAGAGTCCTCTATGTTTGAATGTGGATATGGACCGTTTTGCAGAATTTGGGAGCTAACTAGTCCATTCCCAGAGCCAATATTTAGCATTCATTGCCCCACAAAAAGTGAGCCCCCACACAGCTTGATACACCTATTTACAAAAAGTTATAGAGGTCAAAATATGGCAGTGAAATAATAAAACTGATTTTTTCCAAGTGTTTTATTATTTCAAAACGCAAGAAAAACTATACATATAAGGTATCGCTGGATTCATACTAACCTGTAGAATGAAGGTAACTGGTCAGTTTTATCGAACGTCATAAATAAAAAACCCGTAAAACTGTGGCGGAATTCCTTTTATTTCTAATTTCACCCAATTTGGAATTTTTTTTCTTCTTTTCCATTTCATCATATGTAATATTAAATGGTGGCGTTGGAAAGTATAACTTGTCCAGCAAAAAACAAGGCCTCATACGGCTATGTGAACTGAAAAATATAAAAGTTATGGCTGTGGGAAGGCAGGGAGCACAACTCCAAAAAAAAAATTGGCGTGGAAGGGGTTAAAGCTATTACATGTACTCAATCTAACAAAAAACTGTATAAATACAGTATAATGCTTAAAAAATGAATATATAATATATATATACACCGAACTGAATTTTCCATATATCTATATAGTTCCTGCCACGGCCCCACACACCACACCCTCCAATGTGCAATTCGTGTATCTTCCTCAGAGAGGAATCTGCTTTTAATATTTTTTTCTTTTCAATAAATATATTATTTCTTGCAATAAATAGTAGTGTTTATGATTGGTTTTTTTTGTTGACTTAGGTTAAATGACGCCCTGTGTAAGCAGTCTTTTTGCCCCCCACACACACACACACACACCACAACCATTATAGGGAATAAAATACAATAAATGAATAGCATCAAATTTAAAATGTTATGCAATTTTATGGAGAAAAGAATGCACAGCCAATGCTTCAGGGGATATTCTCATCTGGGACATTTATGACCTATGAATAGGATAGAATAAATGTCTGACAGGTGCTGGTCCGGGTCCCATCTCTGGGAGATCCTCTGCTATCTCAAGAACAGGGCCCCTAAGTGATTCGAGAGCAAGGCACACATATTCGGCTACTCCTCCATTCACTGCTATGTGACTCCTGAAAATAGTGGAGCGCTGGCTCAGTATTTTCTGTAGTCCAACAGCAGAGAGAACACAGTGCATGCATAGTGTGCTATATACGATACAGTAGTAATGGTGCCATACCAGGCCCTTTACACAAACAGCACCAGAACCAAGCTCATTACATAAATATAGCACCAGAACCAAGCTCTGTACATACATACAGCACCAGAACCAAGCTCATTACATAAATACAGAACCAGAACCAAGCTCATTACATACATACAGCACCAGAACTAAGCTCATTACATACATACAGCACCAGAACCAAGCGCCTTACATACATACAGCACCAGAACTAAGCTCATTACATAAATACAGCTCCAGAACCAAGCTCATTACATAAATATAGCACCAGAACCAAGCTCTGTACATACATACAGCACCAGAACCAAGCTCATTACATAAATACAGCTCCAGAACCAAGCTCATTACATACATACAGTACCAGAACTAAGCTTATTACATACATACAGCACCAGAACTAAGCTCATTACATACTGTGGGGATCCGCTCTGGTAGGCAGTGGTAGCGAGTGCAGTATAGAGGCAACACAGAATGGTCTTGGTGTAAAACACGATGCTTTGTTTATTCACACGGTGCATACAAGTGAAAGACGGTGCAGTTCATAGGGAGGGTGGTCACACACAACAGCAAAATAATAATTCAAACACAGCAAGTCCCTGCTGCCGGCTACTTGAGGCCTGTTTCAGTCACATAAAGCAAAGTCTATTTAAAGCCAGGAGTAATGTCACCTTTTTCTCCTTGGTGAAGTAAGTCCATGGGTCTTGCTTCTAGCCACAGGACACGGATCCCTCCTGGGTTCAGCTGCAGGATCCTGCACAGTCCTCCACAGGCCTCAGCACACAGCCCAGCTCACCTCCACTTCTCACTCTCACAGCCAGAGAACACAGAAGCTTCACATTGCACACCACACCCTTGTTGCTGGTCAGGTTTTTAACCCTTCCCTGCAAAACCTGGCCTGGACCGTGGGGAGACAGGCACCCGCCCGCATATCTGCCTGCTCCCAATAAGAGCCGGCCCGGATCCGCTGTGTTAACAGCATAACCGCTGCAATATGCACTTTTCTGGCTCTTACTCCACCGGTGCCAGGACCCCCGGTGGCACGTACCTGCCGTCTATTACCACCCCAGGTACTCTCCTACAATACATACATACAGCACCGACACCAAGACCAATACATACATACAGCACCAGAACCAAACACGGTACACTAGCTTACAGTTTGTCCTGAACAGGTGTAACTAAAGTTATGCTGGGAGTTGCTGTTTCACAAAAGAGAATGCTACCACACCCATCATCATGCTGTAGGTCACGGATCAGCTACCTTCGACTCTAGCTGTTGTGAAACTACAACTCCCAGCATAGACACACAGCTTTTCTCTCATAGAAGTAAAAGGAGGATTCTGGGAGTTGAGGTTTCAAAACATTTAGATTAGCAGAGGTTGTTGATCCCTGTTAGAAACATAGAAACATAGAATGTGTCTGCCCAATATACTGAATACTATGAATAGCCCCTTGCCCTATCTTATATGAAGGATGGCCTTATGCCTATCCCATGCATGCTTAAACTCCTTCACTGTATTTGCAGCTACCACTTCTGCAGGAAGGCTATTCCATGCATCCACTACTCTCTCAGTAAAGTAATACTTTCTGATATTACTTTTAAACCTTTGCCCCTCTAATTTAAAACGATGTCCTCTTGTAGCAGTTTTTCTTCTTGTAAATATTCTCTCCTCTTTTACCTTGTTGATTCCCTTTATGTATTTAAAGGGAGTCTGTCACCACATTTGAGTTTATTAGACTGATCAAATAGCGTTATATGTGCCACCGAGAACTTAAAAACTGTATCTTTGTTGTATCTAATGGAGTTTTCTTTCAGCCAAAAATGAACTTTTATGATTCTGTAAATGCGCCCTCTCAAGTGCCCAGGGCGGCATCTCAATCGTTCGAGCCCCAGGCAGCACCTCCTCAACGGCTCATAACCCCGCCCTCCGTGTGCCTCTGCCCGCCCATTTACTCTCCTCCTCTCTTCTTTTTCCTCTGCACCCGCTACGAATTTGACCGCTCAGCCGCAGTGGAAAAGGAGAGAGCAGGAGAGTAAACGGGCGGGCAGAGGCACACGGAGGGCGGGGTTATGAGCCATTAAGGAGGTGCTACCTGGGGCTCGGACGATTGAGATGCCGCCCTGGGCACTTAAGAGGGCGCATTTAAAGAATCTTAAAAGTTCATTTTTGGGTGAAAGAAAACTCCATTAGATACAACAAAGGTACCGTTTTTAAGTTCTCGGTGGCACATATAACGCTATTTGATCAGTCTAATATGCTCAAATGTGGTGACAGACTCCCTTTAAAAGTTTCTATCATATCCCCTCTGTCTCGTCTTTCTTCCAAGCTATACACGTTAAGGTCCTTTAATCTTTCCTGGTAAGTTTTATCCTGCAATCCATGTACCAGTTTAGTAGCTCTTCTGTGAACTCTCTCCAAAGTATCAATATCCTTCTGGAGATATGGTCTCCAGTACTGAGCACAATACTCCAAATGAGGTCTCACTAGTGCTCTGTAGAGCGGCATGAGCACCTCCCTCTTTCTACTGGTAATGCCTCTCCCTATAAACCCAAGCATTCTGCTAGCATTTCCTGCTGCTCTATGACATCGTCTGCCTACCTTTAAGTCTTCTGAAATAATGATCCCTAAATCCCTTTCCTCAGATACTGAGGTTAGGACTGTATCACTGATTTTATATTCTGCTCTTGGGTTTTTACGTCCCAGGTGCATTATCTTGCACTTATCAACATTAAATTTCAGTTTCCAGATTTTTGACCATTCCTCTAGTTTTCCTAAATCCTTTTCCATTTGGTGTATCCTTCCAGGAACATTAACCCTGTTACCAATTTCTGTGTGATCAGCAAAGACACCTTACCATCGAGGCCTGTTGTAGATGATAAAAGTGACTACAGACACCGTCAGTAGCAGAATAAACATTTACATTTACATTTAGTGATTTACAGGTGACATCTCCTCCAGAGTTCTTCTCTTTCCCTTTCCTTCCATTAGATTCAGACAACCATAGTTGGCTTCTCCAGGCCACAACTCATCTGCAGAATTTGCCACCCAGATGTCTTCAGCTTCTCACTTTTCTAACACATTATTAACTGACACCAACTCTTTTCAGTGATACATGCTGTGCTCTGAATGTAATAACAGCATACACTGTGCTCTTGAATACAATCATGTCACGTACTATGCCCTCTGAAAATAATGCACCCCAAACACAGTGCCCCTATAGATAATGCCACATGCTCTGTGCCCCCACACTATGCCACATGTCCTGTTCCCACATACTGTGCCACATGCTCTATGCCCCCATACTGTGCCACATGCTTTGTGCTCCTGTGATCTGCCCCTCCTTATATAGTGATATATGCTCTGTGCCACCTTATAGAGTAATACATACTCTGTGCACCCTTATAGAGTGATGTATGCTCTGTGCCCCCTATTTAGTTATACATGCTCTGTGCCCCCTATATAGTGATACATGCTCTGTGCCCCCTTATAGAGTGAGACATGATCTGTACCCCATGTTCTGTGCCTCCTTTTATAATGAGACCTGCTCGGTGCCCCCTTATGTAGTGATACATGCTCTGTATTCCCATGCTCTGTGCCCCCTTATACAGTGATATACAGTCAGGTCCATAAATATTGGGACATCTCCACAATTCTAACATTTTTGGCTCTATACACCACCACAATGGATTTGAAATTAAACAAACAAGATGTGCTTTGACTGTCAGCTTTAATTTGAGGGTATTTACATCCAAATCAGGTGAACGGTGTAGGAATTACAACAGTTTCCATATGGGCCTCCCACTTGTTAAGGGACCAAAAGTAATGTGACAGAATAATAATCCTAAATCAAACTTTCACTTTTTAATACTTGTTTGCAAATCCTTTGCAGTCAATTACAGCCTGAAGTCTGGAACGCATAGACATCACCAGACGCTGGGTTTCATCCCCGGTGATGCTCTGCCAGGCCTCTACTGCAACTGTCTTCAGTTCCTGCTTATTCTTGGGACACTTTCCCTTCAGTTTTGTCTTCAGAAAGTGAAATGCATGCTCAATCGGATTCAGGTCAGGTGATTGACTTGGCCATTGCATAACATTCCACTTCTTTCCCTTAAAAAACTCTTTGGTTGCTCTTGCAGTATGCTTTGGGTCATTGTCCATCTGCACTGTGAAGTGCCGTCCAATGAGTTCTGAAGCATTTGGCTGAATATGAGCAGATAATATTGCCCGAAACACTTCAGAATTGAGCTCTGCGATTGGCCAGCACTACAGCATAGGAGAAGGAGACGCCCAGCAGAACAAGGGAAGTCTCCTCCTACTATAACCAAGTCCCCGAACATACCGGAGGACATAACGGGAGAACGGTGCGGCGCCCAGGGATAATAGTAAGTGCAGTGAGATCCCTGGGAGGCGCTGTATATGTCATGATACTTAGTTCACAATGTTTGGACCGATGAAAGGTCCTCTTTAAATAAGTGTTTATGACCTCTAAGTGAATTAGAGATAAGGGTTATTAGATGAAGTAAAAGTAAAAAGTAGGATTCACCCTGCTAGAAAAACAGTTAACCCTTTGTGGAAAAAAAATAAAAAATTTCTCTGAAGATATACATAGCCATTAATGTCTGCATTAGTGCCCCCCAGTATTAATAATGCCCTCTTTGGCCCCCATTGTGCTTGGGAGGGCAGGTCCTTTCCTGATACATACAGTGAGGAGTAAGTGTCCCAATGCATTAAAGTGGATAAGGTTTTTCGTGTTTTTTTTTTAACCCATGAAAGACATTTTATACCTGTTTTTAATGGCCATTAGACGGGAGGACTACTGTCTAAACAGCCGTTAAAAAACAGTCCCATTGATTGATTTGTTTTCCGTACTGCATAACGGTAACCATACTAATTTGTTATGCATGCCCATAGACTTATATAATCACCGATCAAAACGGAATGCCTCTTAAAGGCTTCCGTTTTTCATTCCGTCTTAAAAATTCTGTTATATTCCGTTATAACGGAACCTATAACGGAATACCCTAACACAAGTGCGAACCCATCCTAACTTAGTAATATCTTAGTAACTAGACTCCTATGGGCCCAATGCAATCTTTAGACCAGGCCTCAATCATTATGCCCAAAATATTTGTTGTCTTCATCCTCCACAAGCTCTCCAGGCAGTGCTTGAGAAAAGCATTACCTGGAGAGCCCATGGAGAGTGAAGATGGCATGTAACTTTGATGCACCTTGGGCCCCCATCTGATATTGACCACATTCCTTGCAACCGTGAGCATCCGTATATAGGGGTTAGAAGGTGAAACCAGGGAAACGCCAGAATAACGCCCTTAGGATTTGGTTATTAGTCAAACCGGTCACTTGGCCCAATGGCCCAGTGGTTCTACATCTGCCACTGTCTCCTACCTGTTTGTCCAGGATTATTCCTGTTCTTTTTGGTTGGTACTTGTTTAAAAAAGTATCCATATGGCTTTCTTTGTTGTTTGTATTCTCTACAAACACTGCAGATTACGCTCTTCTGATATGTTCAGCAGATTATGCAGTAATGAGACAACTTGTGGATGCTCTATATCAAAGTGGTTGTAAACCATAAGTAACAATGTAATATATCTTCTATTTTTGTTTCTGGTACAGCGTCCATGCAGGCTAACCATTGAGGATGCTGCTCCTGACTGATCCATGATAGTGTAGTCTTATCTGTGTTCTTTCTTCATCTCTCTAGGCTGTAAGTGAAAATAAAATTAAAACGATGGGGGCGTTACATATTATGATTGCTAATTTGGAGAGTAAAGTGAAAAGACTGAAAGACGAGTGCAAGGTAACTACAATTAATCTAGAAGTTTTTAGATTTACACAGTTTTCCATGAATGATTAAATATATTTGTCAGATGGGGCTTGGATTTATATATGTGCTAAATAGTTTTTCTGAGACTTTTATACTGATGATCTATCCTCAGGATAGGTCATTAGTATCTGATCGGTGGGGGTCTGACACCTGGGACCCCGACGATCAGTGGTTTTAGAAGGCATCAGTGCCGCAGTAGCACCGCGGCCTTCTCAGAGCTTAGCCTATGTCAGTGGGGATGAACCTATGGCACGGGTGCCAGAGCGGGCACTCGGGGCCCTCTCTGTAGGCACCTGCACCCTGGAAAAAGTTTATGGTGTACCCATATGCCTTAGACTTTTCCTGCCATTCATCAGCGCAGAGCGGGCTATGAACAGCACAGGCAGTGCACTGAATGTAGGCAGGATATTATAGCTAAATGATAAAGTACATGGAAGATATACGATATTGGACTGTAGTATTCAGGTTAAATTGCCGTGTTGGCACTTTACGATAAATATGTGGGTTTTGGGTTACAGTTTGGGCACTTAGTCTGTAAAAGGTTCATCATCACTGGCCTGGGCCATGTGACGTCATGTTCATCATGGGGGGGCAGTGTCTAAGAGTTTTAATCTGTCACTAGCTGCAAGCTTGTTATACAGGAATACAAGTACAAGTACACCGCAGTATCTGACAGTGTCATAAAGATAGATAGGTTGTGTGCACCATCCACACTGCAAGCTGATAGATGTGCTAGCAAAACAAAGCAGTAGCAGTGACGTGGTCTTTTAATCATTAGTATACTGTCCTCATACACGTTAACACGGTGTGTCATCTGACATGTAGCTAAACCTTCTCTGTCTTGATAAGAAGAGAAAACTGTACTGCTTTAACTTTCTCTTTATTGATAGTAGATTGACAGGAAAGGTGAAACTACAGAATAAAACAGTAGTATTTTAGAACTTAAATATCCAAGGTACATAGCATAAGACACAGAATAATCTGCTATACATACAGTACATGAGCTATCAGATACAAGAAACATACAATAAACTTCACTAAATGTCACATAGATAGTGCCCTTACCGACTATGCTTGAAAACAGGCTGAATAACAGATGATGGAGCAGTAAAACCAGTGAGAGTGTGTGGCTCCTGAGACATAAGACGGTGGCTGCTTGCTATCCCAGCACAATACTAGAAACAACCAGGAACTACCCACAATGCCCTGGGACTCCCATAATGCATAGGAAAAACAGTCTGGATAAAATACATGAACTAATCAATAGATGGTGATGTTACCATACAAAATAATGCAAATGAATTACAACACAGTTAAAATGCAATGTCAAACAGAGAAACACACAGAAAACAACTGGATCTGCATCTGGGGACAGAACAATTAGCTTTAGAGTATACGTGAACAATGTGGAAAAAAGTTAAGTAGGTGCTCCGTTCTCATTGTAGGTGCGGGTCCCAGAGGTGGGACCCGCACCTATCAGACAATGGGGGCATATCCTAGCGATATGCCCCCATTGTCTGAGATGGCAAAACCCCTTTAAGTATAACCCGACATTTGTCAGAGTTAATTTGAATTGCATTGTCACTTCATCAGTCACATGGCCTAGGCACAACTCGGCCTCATTGTAGGAAATGGGGCTAAACTGAGAGAGCTGCAAGCACTGGTGCCGTCTCCAACAGCTGACTGGCCGGGGTCCTGGGTGTCAAGCCCTCACCAATCGGATAGGTCATCAGTAGAAAAGTTGCAGTTATTAAACGTTGCAAGTATCAATGTGTCATTGCTTTAAAGGATATACCTGCTACACTGCACATAGCAGCATGTTATAGAGCAGGAGGAGCTAAGCAGATTCATATATAGTTTTGTAGGAAAAGGTTCAGCATAATATGTATCTTAAAAAAACCTGCAATGATTGAGTCCAGTGGGTGGTAATATTCAGTGTCTGACAGTCTGCCCTATATGGGTGTGCATAAGGTGATAGCTGTCAATCAAAGGGTAGGACCTGCCAAGGGACTCCTAAGCATAACAAGAGCAGGGCTGAATCTTTTGCCTCACAATGTTATATTAATCTGCTCAGTTCCTCCTGCTCTATAACATGCCTCCTGCAGACAGGATTGCACATACAACGTGACAGGTTCCCTTTTTGGTGGCTATAAACATTAAATAACAGCTTCACTAATGTCAGAGATTGGCTTATCTCTTGTAGGAACAAAAGATTGGACATGTTTAAAGCCAAAATGCCCGATCATTCTTTCTCTGACATCAGCCATCAGCACAGAGTAGGTTGGCCCTATTTACATTGCATCGATCATGCCAAAATCTGCAGGTTAGACCAGGTTTTGTTCATTGTGTATGGGCACTTTAAAGGGATTGTCCAGGATTTGAGATTGATCGCCTATCCTCAGGACAACCAGCACCCTTCTGATCAGCTGTTACCTTGTAGCTACAGCGCTGGAAGTCAGTGCCAGAACTACATGGCTCCATCCATTGTGTAGTGGACATAGAAGGTAACCGCAGTGCTGTTCCCTCTGAAGTGAATGGGAGCAGCGCTGCAGTTACCAGCTCTGACCACTACTCAATGGATGGAGCTGTGCAGTTTTTGGTGCCTGAGTTACATGGTAACAGATAATTGGCAGGGGGGGCAGGTGTTGGACCCCTTCCGATCTTATATTGATTGGCTATCCTCAGCATAACAGGACTAAAAAGTGACTGACTTCAGGAACCATATTGTGGTACCCAAAGCTGTTACCCCTTCCCAACACAGAACTGTGGGATTCAGATGTCTCGAGGGTGGAAGATATGTGTCACAACCAGACAGCTGAGAAGCTCTGACAGAAGCCTTTCAGAACCTCCTCCTTGAGTTTTATTTGTTGTGGTATTCAGTTCCTCATCTTGTTAGCCTCTCTCAGCTGTCATGTAGTTGGACTGATTGCATCCCTTTAAATTCCGCCCCATAATGCATTACTGGGCGGCTTATACTTCTTCCTGGAGTGTGTGTGCATGCTGATCCTGTTTTCCTGTCTGCTACAAAGTTAAGTGCTGTACATTTATCTGTTATTTTCTGTTTGCTGGATCCCAGGTTGACCCTGACTCCCTCCGTGTCTGGTGTAGGGAGCCAGTAGTCCCCTCACTATTGTAGGGTGTTCAGGGGTTATATAGTCGAGGTACGTGGATATGCAACCATCCACCTCTGGGATCTTTGCATAGGCTGAGCAGCCAGGGAAAGTGCTAGGTCTTGTGCAGGGGTCTCCCCTTGGTTCGTTAGCTTTGGATCCAGTGAGTCATATATGCATGTTGCATTGTCTTGTTTCCTGTACACCGTCCGTGACATTATAAGCCGCAAAAACCGTCTCAAGCATGGATCCGGTTTCACTTTTGGCTGAACGCCTTCAGGGTCTTTCATTGGAGGTAGCTGATCTCCGCAGGACTTTTTCTCAGCTTCAAGTGACCGGTTCAGCTGGCGTTCATGGAGTTTGTTCTGAGCCTAAGATCTCGCTCCCGGATACGTTTTCCGGGGGTAGTGAGAATTTTGTGCGTTTTAGAGAGGCTTGCAAACTCCATTTTCGCCTTCTTCCCCATTCCTCTGGTGATGAGGAACGGAGGGTGGGGATCATTATATCGCTGCTCAGGGGTAACGCTCAGTCTTGGGCCTTTTCGTTGCCGGAGGGGGCACGGCCCCTCCGTTCAGTGGATGAATTCTTTTTAGCCCTGGGTCAGATATATGATTATCCGGATCGTATTGCTCTGGCTGAGTCTAGACTACGTCTATTATGCCAGGGTAAACAATCCGCAGAGATATACTGCTCAGAATTTCGGAGATGGGCAGCTGATACTGGTTGGAATGATGCTGCACTCCGAAGTCAATTTTGCCATGGTCTTTCAGAGGGATTGAAAGATGCATTTGCCTTTCATGAAAGGCCTATTTCCTTGGACTGTGTTATGTCTCGGGCCGTTCGTATTGACAGGCGTCTTAGAGAGAGAGGAGAGATCTCTCCTTCCTGTCATACTCAGTCCCAGGACGGTGCAGCGGTCCCATTCTGTGTGCAGGGGTCTCAGTCGCTGTCAGCCCCTTCTGAGCAGGAGCCCATGCAGCTGGGGTTGATTGCTTCTGACAATAGAAGATTCAGCCCGCATGGGAGGGTTTGTTTTTGTTGTGGAGGTATAAATCATTTGGCAAATATTTGTCCCTCTAGGAGATTCAGGCAGTTCTCTGGGAGTAATAAAGAAACAAAGAGGAAAAAATCTTTTAAAAATGTTCCGTCTGTTACTATTGGCAGGGTTGAGGCGGAAATTGAAGGTTTTCCGTTTGCTTGTAGTTCCCGTTTTGTCCTGCCTGCTAGGGTGGCGCTAGAGAGCAAGAGCATTTTTTGTGAGATTTTTGTGGATAGTGGAGCAGCTGTCAATCTCATTGATAATCAATTTGCGATAACTCATGGTTTCCAGGTGCGCGCTTTGGGCAAGGATATTCCTGTTTTTGCTATTGATTCCGCTCCACTTTCTCAGAAATCATTAAAGGGCATAGTTCACAATATCCGTTTAATTGTGAGTGATGCTCA